>NC_081414.1:398288739-398597072 GCF_030272615.1 Cryptomeria japonica
AATGATCTGATAAGATTACCAGATAACTCTAGATCATATGATCCAGAAGTTAAACCCAAATGGTGGAGCTAAAACAAGTACTGTGAATATCATCAAAACAAGGGTCATACAACAAACAACTGCATGAAACTCAAACGTGAGATTCAAGACCTCATCAATGGTAGAAAAATTGTTGTTGGAAATCACACAACTAATGCTGATCACAAAGCCTTCAAAGATCCTTTACATGCTTATGAACAAGGTGATTCCTCAAACTCCAAGGGAGATGCTAAATTCAATTACACCTATGCTAAAAATGACAATGTGATCAACATGATTGAATCTTCCCAATCTGAGTATTGCAATGTGATCATAGTTAAAGATAAACAAAATAAAATGCAGACTGCAAATGTTGTAACTTGAGCTCAAAAGAAGGTTACTCTCAAAGGATCTAGTTCTTCAACTCCTGATCAAGCAACATCAAACCTACTGACTTCTTCAAATAGATAATTAGATACGATCACAGCTAAATCTAAAAAAATAGCTTCATCATCCTCTCCTGGTTATAGCATTGTCAAACAATTAAAACATACTACCACTCAAATCTCCATTTTTGAACTGCTTAAGATCTCTTTTGCTCATAGAGAGATCCTGGACAAATCTTTGCTCACTACTAATTTGTCCCCAAAGATTTAGATGTAGACCAGTTTCAATCTATGGTGGGTCACCTAACTTTGCCTCGTTACCTCACCTTCTTTGAAGAAGATGAGAATTCACTGAATCACCCACATAACCAGCCATTGCATACTGAAGCTATGATCCATAAACACTGAGTCAAACATGTTTTCATAGATAGAGGCACGGGGTTGAATATTTGTACCTACAATATAATGAGCCTAAATAATGGCTCTATTTTGATAGATTTTTGTCATAGTATTCATGCCTAGGTCTTGTGTTTAGACAATATTTAGATCTACATACTCTCCTAGTTGATGCCTTTTTAAGTCTTTCTGGAACTGATTTGTTTGATACTTAAGGTTGTCATATAATAGTTTCTAAATGGTTTATCTATGCAAAATATCTAAATCAATCTTAAGTATGGTTTAATTTATGTCATGTTAACATCATGATGCAGGGTTGGCCAAGAAGAAGGAAAGACTACGCTGGCAGTTTAAAGGAACATCAAGCATACCAGCACGATGCAGACCCAGTCAAATAAAAGAAGCATTGAATAAGATCGAAGTGACTTGACCATTTATTCAACACAATGGTTTATGAGATATTTATAATTATTCTTACTGGAGCTTAGATCTAGGAGGTGAGTCATGCTATATCTTCTCACTTGCAGGACAAATGTTATTTTGTTTTCCTACGCTGACTTCTTCTTTAGTATAATAAAACCTATTCACCTATTTTGTTGGAATGTGGGTTGATCAGTTAGGAATCTGTTATAAGTTTCCATATAAATAAAAGGTCTCTATCTCCTCTTGAGGATAAAAAAATGACCATAGGATTCGTAATACCCATCTTTTAGATTTATGTATCTTCACAGTCAATTTGGAATAAAGAGATCAATGTTATTTTGAGCTTAACAGTTACAATCTAAGAGTTCTAAATATACTTTCTCAAGGGGGCCCACTTGGTGAGTAGTCCTTTGTGTTTTTGAGTTAATTTCCTTCTTGCAATACTTTTTGTTTTGGTATTTTACTGTTCATACAACCACTGAAAATAGTTCATGTGTCTATTCTTGCAGCCACAATGGTAGAGTAGTTCCTACCCACTTTCCATAACATTATCATTTGATAGTAGTTGCTTAAGTTATTTTCAGTTGTGAATTCTAATTAAGTATTAGTTCATTATGTTTTTGCATATTTACTTCAGACAATTTTCATTCCTGTAGTAGGATAGAATGATTGTGATATGAGCTTAGTGCACATACAGTGCTGGCCCATTTCAAGTTTATGTCCCCGGTCGATAAAGTAAATAACCCTTTGCCATAGGAAAGCTAGTTGTTCAGTAAGAATGTTCAATCCCTGAATGGATTTTTTATTATCTAGTTGCCATTCTAGTTGTGAGGACCAATATTTTTGGCATCATTGCCAGGGATGGTGCCAAACTAAGAACCTGTTGTAACCATTAGTTTTAAGCTTTCTTAGTTATCTCTTTGAATTTATTCATTAAATTTGTATGCATAGAAGGAGAAGAGATGAATTAGGAAGATTTATTCCCTTGCATTCCACTCAAGACATAAGATCAGATCAAGCACCAGAAGTAAACCCTTTTGCAAAATAGATGTGTTTTTGATTTGTCAGAAGGAGACCTAGACTTCTTAAACGAACCCCCTGAGCAAAACATCTTACCTTTGGTTCTTTATTAGGGACCAATGGTAGCAAATCCTCCACCTCCACCTACAAACCCAACATTTGAGTTTCCTATTCCTAACCATCATGATAATGCAAACTTGAAGAATATACCAACCTCTTCTCTTCCAAAATTTCATGGCTTGGTGACAGAAAATTTAGATGCCTTGACATCCTCTATAGAAGTTATGACTATACCACTGATGCCCATAAAATCAAGTTATTACCTATTACTCTAAAAGAAGCTGCTCTGAGATGGTTTATGAGCTTAGGTAGAGATGAAATCACTAACTGGGATGAAATAAAGACAAACTTCTTGGATAAGTACAAATATTATTGCAGGGGAATGGACCGACATGGTGATGATATCTTCCAGATGACACAAAAAGAAGATGAGATTCTGGAAGATTATCTGGAGAGGTTTCTGTTTAGTGTTAGAAAATCCAAGATTAACACCTTGAGTGAAGAATCCATGAAGTTGATTTTTCTAAGGGGAATCAATGAAGACTTTTTGACTCATTAGACCTCATGGGAGGAGGAGACATTACTCAAGTTCAATGGGATGACATCAGGCAAATCTGTCAAAAATATTCCAGAGCCTTAGCCAAGAAGGCAAGACACTATAGGCCTGACTCTTCAATTGCAAAGGCATCTACAACAATTTCAAGGATGGAGATAACTCATTTGTTAAAGGACTTTAAAGAGGATATTATTAACAATATGGCTACTCAGTTGGATACACTTTAAGCAAGAAAGAAGCATGAGGAAGCGGAGGCCATGCTTGATGATTTTTGTCCTCACTGTCGACAAAAGAAGAGGGACTGCAAATGTAAACTCCTAGGTAAAATTGACAACCAACAAGCTCCCCCATATTTCAAGCCAGTCTATGGAGATGGTGAACAACTCTTTTATGTTGCACAATGAAGGCCTTGGCCTCCAAGACAAGGTATGTCAAAAGATCCATTGTCTTTTTCTAGTCCTTATATGAACTTCAATGCACAAAATAATCAGTGGCAACCTCCATACTCCCAAAACTTTGGAAATTATACTCCTCAGTCTTGGAATAGCTCTCAAAACCCTTGGCCCAATTATCAGAGTCCTTCCTCTCAGTGGAAAAAGCCACAAGGGAATTGGTCACCACCTCAAGGTAACTGGAAACAGCCACCACAATGGAGGGGAGGTCAACAATGGGCAAACCAACCATCAGATTTCTTGCAGCCACAACAACAGTGCCAACAGTCAGCTTTAATGACACCAGCTCCTAATGCTACTCCACCCAAGCCAAATCAACTGCCAACACAGCCTGTGCCAAATCCAAATAACAAACCTCAACAATAACAACAAGTTTATTCAGTCGATCCTAATCAATTTCCTGCATATTCTCTTGATATAGGTGATATTCACTTACGATCAGGAACAAATTTTCCTACCCCATCTCCTCCAGTTATAACGGAATTACCATCTGAGGAGATTTCTCAGGATACTACACCTGATTAACCAGGAAACCCTAAGTAGGTATATCAATCTGAGACTCCAGGAACACCTGTTAGAACTCCCCCATTTCCTCAATGATTACAAGTAGAAGTGTCTAGGTAGCAGGATGACATAGCTTTTGATCTTATTGATCAATTAAAACATATATGTGTAAAGATTCCACTGTTTCAATATATTAAGGATATTCCCATGTATGGAAAAGCTATTAAAGAGGCATGTCTAAAAAAACCCGAAAGCAAGAAAAAAGACCCAAAAATAGTACATGTAGTAGTGCAATTGGCTGATATTATGTTAGGAAAAGTTGTTGTCCTTAAATATTCTGACCCAAGTAGCCCTATTGTGAAGGTAGTTATTAATGGAACTCAAATTAAAAATGCCTTGATAGACTTAGGAGTAGCCATAAATGTGATGACCAAGGATGTCATGCAGCAACTCAGTATTACTAGTCTTAGATCTACCCAACGATCGTGCAACTTGCTTATAGCTCTATTGTCCGACCTGAAGGGATGGTTGAGGATATTGTTGTCAAACTATATTCTTGGGAATATCCAGCTGATTTTATAATACTCTTTCCTAAGGCAACATTGGGTGGATATCCAATCATTTTGGGAAGAGCTTGGCTTGCTACAACTAATGCATACATAGGTTGCAGATCAGGGGACATGACCATTTCAGATGGTGTCACTACTAAAAATCTTGCACTTTATTCTCCAGCACAACCACAACTTGATCAAGAGAAAGTAGTATGGCTAGATATAGGAGAAGAAGCAGAGGAAATTAATTTTGTTCAACAACTAATGATGTTAACTAGGGAACCATTTATAGAACTCCAAGAAGATGATAAGTTACTCTCTAACATCATAGGAAATCATTATGGAGCATCTCAACAGTCATCTGGTATACCAACAAGTCCTTTGCATACTCTTCTTCCATCTGCAAGTTCTTTAGATTCTCCTACAACCACAGACATATTTCATACCTTATTACCATAGGAAATCCAAACCTCTTGTTTATCTTAAATATCTAAAGTTGAGTCAGTCACTCAAGTAGAGGTTGCTCCAGGAAGGAATTTGAATGTCAACAGTCAACTTACAATAGACCAAAGGTTGTCATTAATAGAACTACTCAAAGCCTAAAAATAAGCCTTCACATGGGATTATCATGACATGAAGGGACTAAATCATACATTGTGTACCCATATAATTTATATCAGAGAAGATTGTAAACCAATTAGACAACCTCGACAAAGGATTAATCCTGCACTAAGGGAAATAGTTAAGGAGGAACTACAAAAGTTGCTTAATGCAGGATTCATTTACCCTATTTCAGAAAGTCAATGGGTCTCTCCCCTAGTTATAGTTCCAAAGAAAGGAGGAAAATGGAGAGTTTGTGTGGACTATAGGGAGCTCAACACTGCTACTAAAAAGGATCACTTTCCACTTCCATTCATCGATCAAGTATTAGATTCTCTAGCAGGTAAGCAATACTTTTCATTTTTGGATGGGTTTAGTGGTTATAATTAGAACATAATAGCTCCTGAAGACCAGGAAAATACCACCTGCACTTGCCCTTGGGGAACATGTTCCTATTCAATTCTCCTTTTTGGTCTATGCAATGCTCCTGCAACATTTCAAAGGGGTGTCCTTGGTATATTTTCAGATATATCCCATGATTGTATGGAAATTTACATGGATGATTTTACTGCTTATGGAGCCACCTTTAAGGAAGCATTGAAAAATCTTACCAAAGTGTTGCAGCGATGTGATGATCATAATTTGTCCCTAAACAGTGAAAATGCTTCATGATTATGCAAGAAGGAATAGTGTTGGGGCATCGTAATTCTCAGTCAGGTATTCAAGTTGATCCAGCCAAAATTGAGGTAATACTTGACCATCCTGCGCCTTCAAAACAAAAGGATGTAAGAAGTTTTTTAGGCCATGCAAGGTACTATAGGATATTTATCAATGACTTCAGTAAGATGGCAGGACCTCTATATTCTCTCTTAACAAAAGATGTTGAGTTTGAATGGACACCAACATGTGAAGAGAAATTTTCTAAACCCAAGGGAGCCTTAACCCAGGCCCCTATGCTTAAAGGACCTGATTGGTCTCTTCCTTTTCACATTCATAAAGATGCATCATATTTTTCAATTGGAGCAGTCTTGGGGTAGAAGCAAGGAGTTTTGGAGAATGCAATTTATTATATCAGCAAAAATTTACAAGGACCTGAGCTAAATTATACTGTCACTAAAAAGGAAATGTTAGCTGTTATTTATGCCCTCAATAAGTTCAGACACTATATCACTGGTTATCAAATATTTGTGCATATTGATCATGTAGCCATCAGGTACCTTATGAATAAAAGTTCCATTATAGGTAGGCTAGCATGATGATTGTTGTTATTGTAGGAATTTGACATCACTATCATCGACAAGCCAAGTAAAGAAAATGTAGTGGCAGGCTTTCTATCTAGAATTCAAACACAGGATAGTCCTCAATCCATTGATGAGCATTTATTTTTAATTAATGTGAACATTCTATGGTATTCTGACATAGCTAACTACTTAGTAGCTAACAAGATCCCTCCTCATTTTGCGTCAAAGGAAAGAAGATTGCTTGTCGAAAAGAGTTTCAACTTTTCATGGATAGCATATTGCTTATTCTATACAGGGCCAGATCAAGTTATGAGGCGATGTGTTAGAGAAGATGAAACTTATGATATCATTCATGCATGTCATGATGAGCCTTTTGGAGGTCACTTTGCTTCCAAGAGAACAACTCTCAAGATACTGACTATAGGATATTATTGGCCAACTTTGCAAAAGGATGTGGTCAAATATACCAGGAAATGTGATAGATGTTAGCAAATGGGAAGACCAACTCGGTCTAGTGAAATGCCTTTACATCCAAAAGTTGTTGTTACACCATTTGACAAATGGGGGTTAGACTTTATAGGGCCAATTGATCCATCATCAAATGGTCGGTCATACATTCTTGTATGTACTGACTATGTCACAAAGTGGGTTGAGGTAAAAGCATTCAAACATGCCAGGGATAATAAGCTAGCATAATTTTTATATGAAGAGATCTTTACTTGGTATGGAGTTCCCAGAGAGATTGTGACAGATCAAGGGGCACAATTCACTTCCACTTTGATCACCACCTTGGTTAATGAATATAATATAAGGCATAGAAAATCCACTCCCTATCATTCTCAGGCGAATGGACAAGCAAAAATCACTAATAGGGAACTTGAATCTATATTGACCAAGACAGTAACTCTTAATCGTAAGGATTGGTATATTAGGTTATTTGAAGCAGTACAGGCTTATCGAACCACTTGGAAAACCACAACAAGATTTACACCCTTTGAAATGGCATATGAGACAAAAGATATGATGCATGTAGAATTTGAGCGTAAAACCCTGAGAACAACCATTGCCTTGGATATTACTCTCTATGCAGCACAACAGGAAAGGCTCCTGTAGCTTAGTGCCTTTGATAATATCAGAAAGTCAGCCCTACAACACACAAAAATAATTCAGAATCAACACATGAAGTGGCATGATCGATATATAAAAGATAAAACATTCAAGCCAGGTGATTGGACCCTTCTCTATGATTCAAGGTAGAAAGACAACTTAGGAAAATTGCAGACATGTTGGTTAGGGCCTTATGAGGTGATTGAAACATTCTCTAATAGTGTCATATGATTATCCACAATTGATCCTGTCAAATTCAAATTGTTAGTAAATGGTCATCGTTTGTGCCTCTACCACAAGCCTCTTTCCAAGGACGAATTCTTGTAGCAATTCTCTACACCAAAAAATCCTAAGATTCCTTCAACAATAGGTGGTGGCTTTATTGTTACCTCTTCATCCTAAATCTTTACTTCATGCTCATAATAAATACTTCCATATCTCGTTGAAGTACATTTCTGTGCAATAAATATTTAATTTTCACATTCACTCATTTCCTTCTACTTCCTTCATTCATTTCCACCCCACTTTCCGTGCATGGCGGCTCCACTTCCTACATAATAAATTTCTTCAGCTGCAGTCATTATAGCACAATCTCAGTGTATTTATTTTTATTACATGTATATAATTAAACCATATTTCCTATCATCATGATATTTGTATAGTGTCCTTTTCAGTCCTCCTCCGCATGTGTGGACACCTGTTAAACCTTAGGTTGGGGGGGAGTACAATGTGAATTATTCTAGTAGATAATTCTTATGTCATCTCAGATTGAGTTTAAATTTTTCAAATTTTTGGTTTGAGGTGATATTATGTACTCTGTCCTTTCATCTGCCTTGAGTTATTTTAGAATTTCAGCTAGGTTCCAACCAAATAGAGCATATTTCAGTTGCAGAATTGGGCATATTTATGCCATTGGTGAGTTGAGAGTATTATTGTTGCAATGGGAGGTCCACCTATTCATCATGAACTGACAGTTCATGAAATCCTTCTCCAAGACCAAGATTGTGAGCCAGTATTCCGCAATAGTGGGTGGCTAGATTATTTTCTAAAGTTGACTGAGTTTAACGAGGAAATTGTAAGTAAATTTACCTGCACATTTTTAGATGGAGAATCCCAGGTAAAAGGGTTGAGAGTTATGGTGATAGAGGAATGGATTGCGGAAGTAACTGGTTTGCCAGCAAATGGAGAAAAATACCCTGAATCTAAGGACACACGTAGTGTGAGAGTAGAGTTTACATGATAGGGAGACCCACCTTTGGTAATAGATGGACATGGAGCTAGACGAGAATCTCTTCCGCCTGAATGGAGAGTAGTAGCATTGTATGTATTGAAGTATTTAACTTGTGAAGGAATATTCTCATGTCTACATTCCCATCATTTCAAGCTTTTGATTCATCTACACCATGGGAGAAGGATGAACGTTTCAAACATATTGTAAATCTTCTTTCCATAAGCACAACAAAAACATAGAAAGGTAGGCCTCACTTTGTTTCTCATCATTGTCTGATTAAGTTGTTGGTTGAAACATCTTTAAGAGATGTCTCTTCGATGTCTTGGAATGAATTTGTGAAAATTAGAAGATTTAGGGTAGATAATGTGGGTCTAGTGGAACCACTTCCATCTTAAGAGCGGGAAAATTTTGAAAGACCTGGTTCCCCTATTGAACCCTCATCCTCCAGGATATCACCAAATCAAAATGTTCCTGAAGCAGAGGAACCCTTACAAGAAAAAGTCTCAGCAGGGGTTCCTTCACAAAGCCTAATGAAAACTAGGGTTGTTGCACAAAGGGAAAAAGGCAAAGGGAAACAAATTGATATAGAAAAGGAGGAGAAAAATAAAAGGGGGGATTTACCCTCTCCTATTGCTAAGAAAAGGAAAGTCGCAAAAATGGTTTCTCCTACAACCACTAAAGTAGATGAGGAATTAACTAGAGGATGTAGTCTTGCAGCCACTAAAGAAAAATCTCGGAGAAGAAGCGGTAGGCTCTGGAAAAAGCCTAAAGATTAGGAACAATCAAAGGAGCCGAATGTCACCATTTTGGTTGATTCTCTAGAATAAGAGCCACACAGTCCACCCCAAAGTGATGTTCCTTCTTCTTCACGTAAGGAACTCTAAAGGGAAGAAGAAAAAGATGAAGAAGAAGAGCTACAGAACCTTCATGTGCAACTGTAGGAAGAAGTAGGTTTTGATGTGCTTGATAGTTTAGCATCCATCGCAAAGAAGGTTGTTGAAGCAGGAAGCAGAGTTGAAAAGATGAAGCCTAAAGCACCTATTCATAGACCACCAACTTCTCTTACCAGTCATGCAGTGGTACTTGCCCTTTACAAGGAATGGGAATTGAAAAAAGAAAAAATGTAGAGGATAATTAACCAATAGAAGAAGATCATTGAACAAAAAGATGAGGAGATTGCTCAGCTTAAGACTAAGGTAGAAACGGTAGCCACTATGGTATCACAGCTAATGCAATGTCAAGAACCTCCTCGGGTTTACTCTTTGTATTTAAAGGAACAACATATTTGTTTCCAACCGATGATAATTTTCAGGGATCTAAGTCCCTCTTTGGAGACACCTGAGGAATTCTATCATATTTATCAAACATCTCCTACAACCATCAAGAATCTACTCTGTGAATTTTATTTACATAATTACATTGTTCCTGATGATGTTGATTGGAACCCTCTCCTCTACATTAGAGATATCCAGCCGAGAGCTCTCATGTCATGGGTACAAAATGAAATTATAAGGGGAGAGGAGTTCCAGATACATAGAAAGGAAGAACTTGACCTTTCACTGCCATTAAGGGCTGAATCAAGAGAGCTAAGAAGACTTTATTTTGATTGGCAGAAGATTGTATGTCAGCCAGATTTTAGAAAAGACATTCTACCATTAAGAGAAGATATATATAAGGAATATTAGCAAATGGCTATAGGAGAAGGATAGGTAGCAATAGGACATTTGGCCCAACATTGGAATAGCCTGTCGGATGAGTTGAAGCAATCCGAGCTACACTCCTTACCAAACTATCATATGCAACACTGAAGAGAGAACCCAAATATATAAACTTGGGAAGAAAAAAAGGTAGACATTGGTTACCCCTCAGTTTTCAGCCTCCAATCCTCCTATGGCCACTAATGGGATGCAAGGATAGTACTGACCCACCGTATAGTAAAGAAACATAACACTCCAGGTGGACACAATTGCAAAACATGAAAGGATTCTACTAGAGTTTGTCTACAAGAGGTTCTAGGCTAGTTACCCTTGGTAATTTTAGAATCAATTCCAAAATTTGAAATTTTCCTATTGTTGGAGGATCAACAAGAAGTTAGGTTAGAGGGAGATGATGACCCTAAATAATGGGTCTGTTTTGATATATTTTTTTCATAGTATTCCTGCCTAGGTCTTGTGTTTAGACAATATTTGGATCTGGATAGTCTCCTAGTTGATGCCTGTTTAAGTGTTTCTGGAAATGATTTATCTGATACTTAAGGTTGTCATATAATGGTTTTTAAATGGTTAATCTATGCAAAATATCTAAATCAATCATAAGTATGGTTTAATTTATGTCATGTTAACATTGGTATATACACATGCTTTTTGTGCACGTTAACAACACGATGCAGGGTCAGCCAAGAAGAAGGAAAGACTAAGGTGGAGGTTTAAAAGAACATTGAGCATACCACCACGATGCAGACCCAGTCAAAGAAAAGCAGAATTGAAGAAGATAGAAGCCACTTGACCATTTCTTCAGCATAATGGTTTATGAGACATTTATAATGATTCTTAGTGGAGCTTAGATCTAGGAAGCAAGCCATTTTATATCTTCTCAGCTGCAAGACAGATGTTGTTCTATTTTCCTGCACTGACTTCTTCTTTAGTATAATATAACCTATTCGCCTATTCCGTTGGAATGTGGGTTGATCAGTTAGGAATTTTTTATAAGATTTCATATAAATAAAAGGTCTCTATCTCCTCTAGAGGATAAAAAACAACCATAGAATTTGTCATACCGAGCTTTTAGACTTATGTATTTTTACAGTCAATTTGGAATAAAGAGAACAATGTTATTTTGAGCTTAACAGTTGCAATCTAAGATTTCTAGATATACTCACTCAAGGGGGCCCACTTGGTGAGTATTCCTTTGTGTTTTTCAGTTGATTTCCATCTTGCAATACTTGTTGTTTCAGAATTTGATTGTTCCTATAGCCACTCAAAATAGTTCCCGTGTCTATTCTTGCAGCCAGAGTGGTGGAGTAGTTCCTACCCACTTGCCAGAACATTATCATTTGCTAGTAGTTTCTTAAGTCATTTTCAGTTGTGAATTCTAATTAAGTATTACTTCATTATGTTTTTACATATTTACTTCAGAGAATTTTTGTTCATACAGTAGGATAGAATGGTTGCGATATGAGCTTAGTGCACATACTGTGCTAGCCTGTTTCAAGTTTACATCCCTGATTGATAAAGTAAATGAGTCTTTGCAAAGATATTTGTTAATTAAGAATGTTCAAAACCTGAATTGAGTTTAATTACCTAGTTGTCATTCCAGTTGTGAGGACCAACACAATCTACTAACACAGTTCGGATTTTCTAAACATGTCATTGATCCAACAAAGAAAATAACAATCAAAGCTTATGATGAAGAAGAAAGACCCTCTAAAGGTCTGGTACTGAAACTAATCAGGGTAGGATCTGTGGAAAGAGATGTTATTTTTTAGGTGCTTGATCTTCCTCTTTCATACAACATCTTACTGGAAAGGCCATGGATTCACAAAATGCAAGCAATACCATCTACCTATCATTAGTGCTTGAAATTTCCTTATAATGGAGTTGAATTCAGTATTCCTGCCAATACAAGTTACACCTGTAATGCATTAAAATAATGTATTGATACCTTTGTTCCTCATAACAGAGCAGTCTCTGCAGCTGAAAGTTCAGAAACTTTGATGAAAGATAGAGAAAATAAATTGAAAATCACAGATACCAACATGGATGGATACAAGATAGAACCTGTACTTTCATTAATGTATCTTCCTCCATCGCCAAGATAGTTTGGAAAACCATCAGAGGCTATGAAGCCACAAACTTTAACTCCAAATGTCATTATGATGGTATTTTTGTATAGTCATCTACTTCCCTTGCAGATGAAATAGAAGAGGAGGTTGTTCTCAAATGGCTTTTCAAGGAAGATAGTGAAAACAAAGAAGTGCAACACTATGAGATTTCCCCTGAACAATATGGTCCAGGCTATAAGATGATCCAACACATGGGATATTTAGGTACCAGTATTCTGGGCAAGTGTCAAGAAGGTATTGTTGAACCTATTAAGCTACAAAATAAGTCTAAAAATGATAAAGCTAGACTTGGATACCATTTAGAGGAGTCTTCAAATCAGAAACATACTTCTCATCATCAATCTAATTGGAGTAAAAAGATACTACCTTCAACATCACAGTAAATAAATACTCAACAAACTCAGGAAGAGTATAAAAAAGAACAAGAAGAACTAGTAATCAAGAGAGAAGAAGCAACTTGTAATCAAGTTCCAACTGTATCAGTAGTAACACTACAAGGAGTAGAAGTCCCAAAAGATATGGGAGAAGAAATGGAAGGAATTAAAGAATTGTTTGCACCACTGAACATTCTAGTCACATACATAGGTAGAATGCAAGTAGATGATTCTGAAACTGACTCGAATGAGTATGAATGGGGTCTAGAGCCTCTGTCAAATGCATTTAGTGGAGAAACTCTTGAATAATCTAGTAATATCATAGATGAAGCACAAGAGATAGTGCACTTAAAACTACAAAACGAAATAGAGGAAATCAGACTAAAAAGACAAGAAGACTATGAACAACAGCTGAAAGAAGAAAGAGCACAAGAAAATTCTTCACCTACTATATCTCCCTCTAATGAGATAGAGAAAATCAAGTATGAGACTACAAATGAAGAATTGAAGGCTATAGAAGCAGGGCTGGTCATTAGTCCAGAGGAAGCTAAATGGATAAGATGACAGAGACTAACAAAGTCATCAAGGTTATGTCAACATGTATGTCAACTACAAGTGATCATTGAACCAAATCACGAAGGAACTTGTAGTATCAAAGATGTAGATATTGATACTATACATACTTTCACTAAGCCACTTGAAGAAGAATCAGAGACTTCATCTTCTGACTCTGGTCACTCTGACATAAGCTCTATTTATGACATTACCTACTCAACACCAAACTATGACTACTTCATCATGAATGTCAAAAATCTGTTTGCTGAACTTGTTACTATCAAACCATGATATGTAGTCTAGTTTGAAGTATAAGATGATGCTAGTGGTAGGTCTGTTGGGTTAGGTCCCCTAAATACTAACGTAAACTTTGATAATCATGTTCTAATTCTTCCTAGTCTCTAGACGCTTACGCAAGGTAGTCTTCTAGAACTTGACTTGTTAGTCCAAGGTTGTGATGACAATATCATAAATTCCTTTGAACCTATTAAATATTTATCCCTAGTACATCCTGAGCTTATTGACTATACTCTCTAAGATCAAACTTTGAATATACTTACCTTTGCCAATGACTATACATTAGCCTTTTATCTTAATGCAATTGAACAAATGGACTCTTCCACCAGTGAAAAAAGTGAGAACATGACAGCAGCAAATGTCAAGTATCTTAGTCGCAAAAATTAAAAAAAGAAAAATAAACGTTTTGATGGTGAAAACCACACTGTAGCGGTGTCAGAATCAAAAATAGTAAAAATAAAGGACGTACCTAACGGTGAAAACCTCTCTAAGGCGCCTGAAGGTGAGTTACTTGATATTTTTCCTGATCACTTTCAAGAGCAATCATCAGTGCAAATTGAACCTACATAGCCAGTAAACATTGGAACAAAAGAAGCTCAACACACCGTACATGTAGCTCAATCCTTGTCAACTGAAGAACTAAAAGAATTTGTTGATTTCTTCAAGGAAAAGAAGATCAATTTTGCATGGACATATGCTAATATGTCAGGTCTAGATCCTCACCTCATAATGCATCATCTTTCTATCACTCCCGGAGTTAAACCTGTTAAGCAAAAACTCCAAAAAATGCATCCTCATGTTGCATTACTTGTTAAGGTTGAGCTAGAAAAATTACTAAAAGCTAGATTCATCAGAGAAATTGATTATGCCGAGTGGATATATAATATTGTACCTATTTCTAAACCTAACAAATCAATCCGTGTTTGCACTGATTTCAGAGATTTAAACAAAGCCTATCTGAAAGATGAATTTCCACTACCCAACATAGATATGAACGTGGACATGACTACTGGCTATGAAATGTACTCTTTAATGGATGGTTTTTCTGGATACAATCAGATCAAAATTGCACCCGAGGATCAAGAGAAAATAGCATTCACCTATGCATGGGGAACCTTTTGTTGGAATGTAATGCCCTTCGGTTTAAAGAATGCAGACGCTACTTATCAAAGAGTTGTAACAATAATTTTTCATGATATGATGCACAAAAACATTGAGGATTATGTTGATAATACTCTAGTTAAATCTATGAAAAGATCAACACATCTATCAGAACTAGGTCCAATATTAGACAAGATGGAAAAATTCAAACTCAAATTAAATCCGGGTTACATCTGGTAAGCTCCTAGGATATATTGTTTCAGCGAAAGGAATTGAAGTGGATCCAGAAAAAGTTAAGGCTATCATGGAAATGTTACCTCCAAAGAATGTCAGTCAAATGAGAAGTTTACAAGGGTGCCTCCAATCAATAAGACACTTTATTTATCAGCTAGCAGATAAGGCTCAACCATTCAGAAAGGAATTATAGAAAGGAGTTACATACAAATGGGATAAAGATTGTGAACACCATCTAAAGAAAATCAAGGAATATCTTTCTAATCCACCTATATTGATGCCACCAATTCAAGGAAAACCCTTGATTCTCTACCTATCAGCTACTGATACATCACTGGGGGCACTTTTGGCACAACAAGATGAGAATAAAAAGGAAAGAGCTATATATTATATCAGCAAAACCTTGGTGTCCTATGAGATGAACTATACTATCATAGAAAAATATTGTTTGGCATTAGTCTTTACATCACAGAAATTAGGACACTGCATGCTAGTACATTCTATCAAACTGGTGGCTAAGATTGATCTGCTCAAATACCTTCTCAGCAAAGCAACACTTACAGGGAGATTGGAAAAATAGGTCATAGTTCTTACATAATTTAATAGTAAATGTATAGAACGCAAAGCTATCAAAGGATGGGTCATTGCAGATCAACTTGTTGATGCTCCGCTTGAAGACAATCAACCTTTGCACATAGAATTTCCAGATGAATCCATCATGCACCTTAGTCAGCGATCCTAGAAAATGTTCTTTGATGGGTCTTTCACTCAATATGGTTCTTGTGCTGGAATACTTTTTATCACTCAAGATGGTTCAATCCCAAAGGCTTACAAGATTCTCTTTCCTTGCACAAACAATATTGTAGAATATGAAGCTTTGGTAAATGGAATCAAGCTGGCTATCGAATGGAAGGTTGTTGAGTTACACATCTATGGAGACTCTCAACTAATTATCAACCAGATTAATGATATATATCAGACTCAGGATTGCCCTATAAAAGAATGGTTGATGACCTCAAGAAATACTTTACCTTTGTATCATTTTAATAGATTCCCAAATCAGCAAATAGAGCAGCAGATGCTATGGCTACCTTGGCATCTATACCACATCTACAAGAATTTGAGTTCTACTTTGAATTCTTGGTGGAAGAGTTACATTATCTTTCTTATGATTCTCCTGAGTCCCAGATGGTTTGTTCTATTATTGGACATGTTTCATCTCGCTATAGCCACATTTACTCTTACTTGCGTGACCAAATTATCCCTACTAATCTTAACCATAATGAGAAAATAAACCTTATTCAAAATTATTCACAGTATGTCATCATCGCTAACAATTTGTATAGGCAAGGTTTGGATAGTAATTTTCTTAGGTGTCTAGAAACCGAAGAGTCCCAATGCGCGTTATCTAAAGTCCATGAAGGTATTTGTGGATCTCATTCAAATGGTCTTAATTTAGCTCAGAAACTACTAAGGGCTGGCTACTATTGGCCAGATATGGAAAAATATGCTATAAAATTTGCAAAAACTTGTGAGAAGTGTTAGCTACATGGGAGCCTCATACATGCTCCAACAAGGGATCTAATACCTTTCATCACACATTGGCCTTTTCAACAATGGGTGTTTGACCTCATTGGCCAAATCTACCCTACATCATCTAATGGACACAAGTTTATCATAACTATCACTTAGTACTTCACTAAGTGGGTAGAAGAGGTTTCACTAATCAGAGCAACCAATAAACAAGTATCTCTATTCATCCTTAACTATATCATCTGCAGGTATGGGATACCTTCTTCAATTGTGACTAACAATGGAGGGTAGTTCAAAAACAAAGATCTAGATGAGCTTTGTGAAAATTTCAAAATCAATCAACATTGGTCATCCATATACTACCCTCAAGGTAATGGACAAGTTGAAGCATCTAACAAAAATCTACTGACTATCTTGCACAAAGTAGTAAACAAATCTGGAAAGGATTGGTATCTGTAGCTCAATCCTGCACTATGGGCTTATAGAACAAGTATCAGAATGCCTACTAGGGCTACACCTTTTTCTTTGGTGTATGGATCCAAAGCAGTCTTGCCTGTTGAGGTGGAAATACCTTCTTTGAGATTTTCTTTGCAAGGTCTTATTACTGATGAAGACTACAGAATATCTAGATTGCAAGAACTCAAGTTGTTGGATGAACATCAAAAAGTGGCATTTTATCATCTGAGAGCTTACCAAAAGAGAATGTATAGAGGTTATAACAAGAAAGTTTGACAAAGAGAATTTTAGGTTGATGACCTTGTTTTGAGAGAAAACCCTAAAATCAACAGTTTCGAGACAACAGAGGGAAATTTGAATCCAACTGGTTGGGTCCCTACATTGTTATTGCAGTCTTTGGCTCTAGTGACTATCAACTCTCAACATCAGAAGGACAAAAGCTCTATGAATGGATCAATACCATCCACTTGAATAAATTCTTCACTTAGTATTCTCTATTCCAACAACTTGTACAACTAAAAAGTCCTGAAAAAATTAAAAAATAAAAAATCAAATGCCTTGGTGAAAACCTTGTAAACAGGCACCTTGGTAAAAAAATTCTTGGCCAAGAAGGTGAAAACCTGGTAAGAAAGAACCTCTTGTACTCAAGTGCTCCATCTATCAATTTAAATTTGGCATTTCCCATTTCATTCCCTCTTTCCTGCATCTACGCTTTCACTTGTAAATATCTTTTAGTCACTTTTGTGACATCCTGGTTCTTTTGGAACCCTCATGGATTGAAACTAATCAATGTCCCAGTCTTAGGGTAATCAACTGATCAATTTACATGTCCTCAGCAGTATCAACCAAGTCATCTTTCTATCAATAGTACCAGGTCATCCAATCCAAGTCAATCATCTATTTCCAAACTATTGAAGAGTTTTATCACTGAGTAAACAAGCAAAACAAGACTATTGAAAACAATCACTAAACTATTTGAGATATGATTGAAATTTTCTTTGCATGTTGTCTTTTAAATTGGTTTTCAATTATTATTCCCTCTAAGTAACTCGAGGAAGTCTATCTTAACTAAGAGGAGCAAGGATTAGGGACATAATAGTTTTCTTTGTTTTCTACTTGTAAGAGTGATTATGATGATCTGGAAACATCTAATTAGTTGGGTGTCTGTGATAAGTGCCTTCACATCAAGGTGAAATTGCCACACATACCTTGACTCCGCTTATTTGTATGCTACAGGGAGGTTGGATTCATTCCTTTGTCTGTTTTGAGGGAATTTCTTTAATGTGCAATCTGGATGCATGTGTAATCTGTCCAAGGATATGAACAATAAAAGGGTCATTGCAGACAAGATGATTAATATTTCATATATAAAGAAAGGAACTCTATTTTGCCTGTTGTGTTTGTAGAAAGCTCAGTGATGAAAATTAAGTATACCAAATCCAGTGACTAAGTTTAGGTTGCATTCATTTTAAATTTGATACATTTCAAGTGATTTTGACAAGATAATAATGATCTCTTTATCTTTTCAATAAGAATATGAAGCAATTGTCATTTCTCAGCTAAGTGGTCTCTTTTTCATCATTATTTCTTCGATCGAGTACTTGTGTATTGAGATGTTAGCTGCATATATGAGCATCTTATATAGATCCATACATTTCACTATATATTTATTGACATTCATATTACTACATAAAAAAAACTAAACATTTGCATTACTCATTTTCATCATTTATTTGCATAATAAAGAAAAGAAAAGACAACAAAAACATCCATATTCATTTGTATTACATACATCCATACTGAAAAGATATGCATACATATAGAATAAAGCATATAGAAATACATCTCATAATCAATCAACACAAGTACGATGAAATCAAATCAAGAGCTTGTATATCTCATCATAATCTCAAAGTCTAAGAGTACAAATGATATCAACTGTCAAATACAATGTCTCATTGAAGGAAGAATCATATAGGCTACAAAATAGGGGTATATAACAGAATCTAGGAGATATAAAAAATCTAGCTCTCTGCCTCTCCCTCATCATCTGGTGTAGGAGGTAGTGCTTGTTGATTGACATCCTATGTGGGTGCCCTAACTCCCTCAGATCGAGCCATATACTGAGAGTACGGAACAACCTGTTGTGCTATTGGGACCGCTACACTATAAGCTGCAACATAATATGTTGCATGGATCATTTGATGCAAAACCTCTCACTGAAGAGCATCACGCTCTTCTCTCACCTCAACAAGTTATCGATCTCGCTCTGCTCTCATCTTAATGAGTTGTCGGTCTCACTCTGCTAGCTGCGTCTACGCCACTGTCAACTATGATCGCAAACCTGTCAACCTAGTTCTCAAGGACCATACTATGTCTAGTACTCCCTGCTCTATCCCAACATCTCCCTCTCCACCTCCCTTCTCATCCCTCTGCTACCTAACCTGCCTAGGAGCTGCTCTCTCCTCCTCACCTCCAACCTCTGCTACCCTAGAACTGCCAACCTCAACCCCAACAGCTCGTAAGGATCCACCCTCCCCTCTCTAGAATTGTCGACCTCCCGCTATTGCCCTGCTGCTACTCTCACTAGGATCACCTCCTGTCCATCTAGGTACATCCACTCTCTATCCCTGTACCTACCCTTGTCCTTGTACCTATGCCTCTTTTGATGCATCCTCCTCAAGCTTCTCTATAAGAGGTTCTTGCTCTCCAGGATCTGTAAATCAAGGAAAAGGATGTCTCTGAAACCAATCTCTATACTGGGGCAATACCCCCTTGTCTGCCACATCCTCTAGATAATCCCATCTTTATGACTGTAAACCTACTAACTCCTGCATACTCAATGCATATGATAGTCTCGGTGCCCATCCTTGTCTCTCCTCCTCCCCATATCGAGCATAGGTTGTGAACTCCTGAGATATACTCTATGGTCTCCCATACTATCTCATCACCCTAGATACTACAAATCGCTCAATGATAGACACTAATATACTAATGAGAGATCGAGTCATAAACATATCCTTTCTCTGCACTCTCCAATCATCCCACAACTCTAAACCCCTATACGGTCTCCATATTAAAACATTCAAATCATCTAGTTGCCTCCTCCAATAGTCAATCTTTCCCAGGTGGGGCTGTGTAACATAACCCAAATAACAACATATAATAGGTTGTTGTGCCTCCCATGAATCATCTACAATAGGTCTACATGCCGAGATGTGCTCCCATGCCCATATATGTAAAACTAACACACCTACTGCCATGCTCTTCCCCTCCTGATACACAATCTCATGCATCTCATGATACATATGAACGAGTAAGCATGATCCCCACCCTAATCTCACTGGATGAGTCAATAAGTTCTCAGGCATCTTGCCCCAACCACATAGAAATCTCTGTTGTCCTCTATTAGGCATCTCAAAACAATCAATCATACTAGCCAAAACGCATGCCAGAGGGTACTACGCACCATATCTACTCATCAAATCATCCCGAGTAATAGCGTGATCAAGGATAAGTCTCATCATGGAATGTCCATCTCAAAGCTAAAATACCCAGTCATGGAGTAGTGCCATAATCCACCTTATCTCCTACAAATGGAATACTCAATATCTTGTATATATCCTCCGGCGTGATGGTCATCTCTCCAACCGGTAAATGAAAGGTGTTATGCTCAGAATGAAAGCACTCAACTAAAGCGGTCAACATACTGTGATTCACATGGATATCAGGCATCTGTAACAGGCATCCAAATCCACACAAGCCAATATGATCTCTCTCTGCATCTGATAAATCACACACTAGCCTCATCGTCGGCGGAAATGTACACCGAAACTAAATATCTGGAAACTAAATCTGCAGAATCGAACATACAAATCATCAGTACGTGATCAAAATTGTGCTAAAAATGTGATAAAAATGCTATAGAATCCAAATATACAACATTCAAAATCAAAATTTGTTGTTTACACTCTCAAAAATACTTGTTTTTTATACGAGTTTCCACATACAAGAAGAAACTCGTATGAGCAAACAATAGGCCCCGCATGAGTAAACACTATCATACGATAATAATACTCATCGCATGATTAAATGGTCTTATAAGAACACTTTCGTATGATTCATGGGTGAACACTAGATGACAAACCCTACAATCCCATATGATAAAACACAAAGCGATAGAAACTCATACGAGAAACAGTATCACACCGCACGATAAAATGACTCACCATGACTTTAAAAGAAATTCAAAATGAAAAAACTCATAAAAAAATTTAAAATATGATAAATGCAAAGGCTTAAAATCAATCACTTATTGTTGGGGCGTAGTTCCACGATCGATTATGTCGTCTCTAGTACTTGAATCGATGCTCTTGAATTGGAATGGCCATTTTTCTTTGCAAGAGGTTTTTCAAATTTTAAACTTTGAGAGGTGAAAATGAATTGACAATGATACATTGAACCCCTTATATAGCCCAAACCTTAATTTTTAAACTTGCTCCAATGGACGTAAAACTTGTACCCTAAGCTAAATCAACTGTCCTGAGTCCATTTTCGGGATCGAAATCGAAATCTGACGTCAATTCTCTAGTCAAAATTTCACAACATTGACCACTTAGCACTTTCATCCTTGAGTCAATTTTTGAATCGTTTTGCACTCAATTCAATTCTAAATTTCAATTTAATTCTCAAATCATCTCTGATTTTAAAATTAATTCTTCAACATCAATCTTTGTGCTCAAATAATTATCATCACTACAAATTGCCTAAAAATCATTGTAACCTCGCTATCTTTCGATTTCTCTCTCGAGGGGGCATACTCATAACATCTTTTCAACAATTATCATCATCAAAAGTCGAGAAATTTTTCAAATCCTCATCTAAAGTCAAGCAAAAATATTTTCAAACAAAGAAAAACCTTGTTACTAGGGGCATCTTAACTAAATCACTTCGTATCAATTTGAGATTCTTCGATGTCAAATAAAGCAATTTCTAGGGGCATATCAATCTTTGTCCTTATTTGAATCAATCTTCAAATCGATGTTCAATTTCATCACATCAAATCAAGCTGGACATTTTCTTTTGCTAATCGATTCTTGTTCAATCAATTTCAAAATTGGTTTTCTTTGCTCAATCGATTCTTGTTCAATCAAGTTCAAAATCGGTTTTATCTCTTGCTCAGTCGATTCTTGTTAAATCAAGTTCGGAATCAGTTTTATCTCTTGCTCAGTCGATTCTTGTTCAATCAAGTTCGGAATTGGTTTTTCATCTCTTCACTCAATCTAGTTCAATCAAGTCCTATATCAATGCTTGTTTCTTGATCCATCAAGTTAAAGAACGGTATCTTGCTCTTTATCGATTCTTCTTCAATCAAGTTCAAGATCAGTGTCGCTTTAATCAATCTATCTAGTTTCGTCTCTTCAAATAAAGCTGAACATCTCGCTCTTCATCGGTTTGTGATCCATCAAGTTCAGAACTGATATCTATTTGACATCAACTATTCTTTGAACCAACACATTGCTCACACATTAATTCAAAGAGGGGAAAATGTAATACCCTAAAAATGGTCCTAACGAAAGACAATTAAATCAACCTTGAGCACCTAATTAATTAATTATTCAATCATTAATGTTACATAGTAAATAAATCACTCAATATTAATTAATTAAATATTTATTTAATTAATTAAATCATTCCAAGTAAATCATTTTGATCAATTATCTTATTTATTTAATTAAATATCCTAGCATATTTAATTAATTAATAAATTTACCATTTAATCATAAAAAAAAGGAATTAATCTACAAAAAGAGATTAATCACAAAAAGAAGAATTAATCTACAAAAGAAAGAGTTAAATTGAAAACAAAAGAAAAGAATGAAATTGAGAGAAGAAATCAAACTTAAGATATTTCTTTTTCTAAAATTGAGATAACTTGAAAAATCAAAAAGCAATTAAATTGAATTAATCATTTTCTCTAAAAATAAAACTTAAAGCTTTTCTTGAGGAAAGAGGTTCAGTTGCATTGAAAAGGCTTTTTCTAAATAAAAATCTTGAGTAAATTAAAGAAAAGTGCATGGAATCACCTATTTTTATCTCAAGTGCATGGAATCAACTAAATTTATCTCTAATGCAAACTTAGACTTATAATCTGAATGCATTCAATCAAGCTATAATTGGAACCTATCTCAAGATTAACCGAATCTGATCTCTCAATTATTTCAATTAACCAGGATTATGTTTTTTCTTGAGGAATCTCAATCGCTCATTGTTAATCGATCTTGACTGTTGGTCTCTCTTTTGAGTCTCTATAAATTCAGCCTTCATCTCTCATTCAAAACACCCTAGAGATTTATTATTACTATGCAGTTTTTGCTTTGGAGTCATTGAAGATATTGTGCTTTGAGATTATTGCATCTTAGTTTAGCTTTTTGCATATTTAGTTTACTCATTATTTTTTTCATTCATCTAGCTTAATTTGGCATACATTTAGCTTATTCATGTGCTCATATAGATTAAATCCTTCATCTTGGTGTAGTCTAGTCACTGGTATTGCTTAGATAAATCTGAGAGAAAGTCTATACTCGCATCTTTTAGAAGGCAATAGGTTAATTTGTTATGGTTTTTATATTCATGAACATATCTGTCTAACCATGCATGCAATGACTTAATTGAAGTGTTTTGTCTTACAACTTGCAGACTATCCAATTTACACACAGACAAATTCCTGCACAAATTTGAAGATTTTTGTTTAAACTTAATGCAAAGGCAATCTTGTGGGAGGTGAGAAGTATGGACACTTGGAAGGGAGAGGATAGGATGTAAGGCAAAATCAAAATTTTTGCACAATGCTTGATTTTTATATTGCATTTCAAATATATCACATGTGCTTGACAAAGTTAAATATGGGAATTCAAGCTTTGGCTTCCCAACTAAGATTTACGCTTTCCTCTCAATTGAGGTGTTTTTATGCAGTAGCAGTATGGCCTTTAGAGCTTATTTGTAGGGTGACTTTCATGTTAATTGACCATGGGGAAATGGTATTCCTCTTCTCCTAAGGAGTGCCTTTTCAATCCCATATATGAATGTTGAATGGGATATGCAAATGGTTTTAGGAGAAGACTAGTGAGTAGCTAACCCCTCTACTTCTCCTGCTATGGAAGTGGCAAGGTTGGTGTCTATGGTTATGGACTTGTCAAACTTGACATACTTCACAAAATTGTTGATTGGGTCCTTTGTTCATACGCCATGTTCAATTGAGCAGAATTGAATGTTCAGCTAGCTAGGTATGTCAAGAGTTATGACATGTTTCTATTTTAAGACATGACAAATTGAGAGAATCATGCTTCCAACTTATGACAAAGGAAGCACAAAATTAGGGGAAACTAGAGAGGGATAATTAGGTGGAAAATTAAATTTGAAAATTAACAATTTAAGTGGAAAAGAGAAATTAGGAAATTAGAAATGAGGAAATTAGGAAATTAGGTGACACTAATTAATAAACTCTTATTTATTAATTAATTTGCAAAGGGGACATAACTAGCCAATTAAATGAAATATTTAATTGTTACAAGAGAGACTTAGGATAAATAAATTGATTTATTTAACCTAGAGGGGAATGTTAATTAGGATTAAATGATTAAATCACAAAACCCTAGGAAAAAAATAGAAATGCAAGAATGTCAATTAGGGCATGATAGAATTGAAGAAAATGACATAAGGTCGACCTTGGTTAAATGATGAAAACTTGATGATTGATAAAGAGTCAATATTGATTGACAATTTGATCAATAATTGAAAAATGGAATAAAATTGATACATGACAACTGATAAGGATCAATGACTAATCGACCCAAAATTGATGAGAAATGATGATTGATTGAGACCGATGACAAATCGATCGAAGATTGATAAAAGGTCAACTTGATGAAGGTCAAATAACAAAAGAACAATGGAAAATTGGTCGCAAATTGCTAAGTGATTGACAAGGGATCCAAAATGATGGATAGTTGATCAAAGATGATTGATAATGATAAAGATTGAGGATAGAAACCCTAATCCAATATCAATCAGGATTGACGATGTCCAATTGACATGGTAAGATTGATCATGACCGAAGATTGCAAGTCGAAGATGATGTTGACAAGACCTAATTGAAAATTCCACAAATGCAATCAAAGGGGAAAGAAAATGTAGAATAATGCCAAGATGTCGACAAATGATAAAGATCAAGTGTGCAACATAGAAGAAGTGTTAATAAGATGTGAAAAATCTAAAATAAGGTCTCGCGGACATGTTAAAGTATTATACCACAAGCATTGACCATTTTTAGATGCCTACATTTTTCCCTCTTTGAGACAATGCGATTATGAGCGTTGTTTCAAAGAACAATCAAGAAATATGCCCCAGATGACAATTAGGATATATGTATGCCCCCTCGAGGAATTGGCTAAAAAATCCAGAAAAGAGGCCAATTGATCTATAATAACACCAAGACTATACCAAGATGACTTCAAGGACGGATGAAAGAAATGTAATTAAGCATAAATTAGATGAAGAATAGTTAGTGGTGAAGAAAAACTTGCTTTCACAAATGCACAAATGTAGGTGAGAGCCTTTATTTAATACGGCAAAATGGATGTAGCGCACCATGGCAATGAAGGCAAAGGCGATAATCCAATCCCTTTGCGTAAAACAGACACATTGTAGACAAAGAATGAGTCAAGACATTCCAAGACATGAAGTGTGTCAAGGGTCGAGGTATGTGTGATATTCACAGAGAGAACATACTTATCATAGACACCCAAGACATACTTGCCCCAGAATTTATGAAACACTCCACAAAAAGAAAATAAAAGAAAAATGACCATGAGCCATCTCAACCACTATAAATCACTTAGTGACATCATTGAGTAACATAGGAACATGATCAAAGATAAATCGATGAAAGATAAGACTCAAAAATTCAAACAAGTCAAACAAACATTCTGATCTTCATTGCCAAAGTGATAGCATTGGGATAAAAAGATGATCATACTGTCTGGTTTCAAGGAATGCAATACCTCATCTAAGATAGGACATAGTCTAGTTTCGAGTATACCACACCCTGCATAAGACCCATGATAATGTTGACAAGGACTGATAATATTGATAAGACAAGTTTGATCAATTGGAATGATTGCTCGATTGAATAGTTTGTCGATTAAAGCATGATTTGTTGAAGTGCAATGTTTAATGTGTTTCTGTTTGTTGTTTTCTCAAATGTCTGCCTATGTACCAAAGGGACAGTTTATTGGCAAAATGAAATGAAAATTATTATTTTTGGATTTTTTAATGTTTTCCAATTTTTAAGGTTTTTTAATTTTTACTTTTTTTTGTGCTTTTTTCAGGGCATTTTACGATTTTTTTTTATTTCAGGACATTTTACGTTTTTTTTATGGACTTTTTCAAGACTTGATTTGATTTTTAGGGATTTTTTCAAGACTATTTTTCATTTTTAGTGACTTTTTTCAGGAGTTTATTTTCTTTTTAGGGATTTTTTTCAAGACTTTATTTGCTTTTTAGGGATTTGTTTCGAGACTTTATGTGATTTTTAGTTGCTTTTTCAGGACTTTATTTGATTTTTATGGATTTTATGATTCTTGCCCCCAGTGTCTAGCAAGGAAAGGAGTATGACAGATGGATAAATAGGCTTGTTGAAATGTTGGTGGATAAAGGGAAGACAAAGGTCATTTATAATGGAGACATGACAAATTCAATTGCCAAGGGCGATCACGTAATAGGATAAAGGATTAGATATGACAATGTAAAGCAATGGCATCACATGAGGGACATGTCAAGAGGTTTTTGATACCATTTGTTGCATTTTACGTCCTTATGTCCAATCAAGATCAAGGGATAGAAAAGAGTGTATGGATAGTGATAGGATTATGAATAGGATAAGAAAGATCAAAAAATGGATAAGGGATGTGGACTGAAAGTTGTGATAGGCTAAAGGATAGTGATAAAATTTTTCAATAAGCCAAGAAATATGGATGAAAGGTTGTATTAAGCAAATGGATAAGGACCAAAAGCTATGATAGACTAAAAGTTGTGAATAGGATGCATGATGTTCATGAAGATCCTCAGCCTTGTCAAGATCAAAGGTGAAAAATGGGATATGGACATGAGGGACGATAGGATAATGGAGGGCTATAGGATATGATAGACGATAGGATAATAAAGGGTGATAGGATAATGAAGAATGATAGGATAAAATAAGTGGAACCTTCCCCCAAGTATGGTATGCAAGAAGTTCATGGAGAATTACGCATGACGCCTGTTTACCAGGTTTTCATCATGGTACTTTCCCAAGGCACCTGTTTGCTAGGTTTTCACCAAAGGATGGATTATTTTTCTTTACTTTTATTTTCCTTAATTTTTTTTTTTTTTTCTTTTTTTATTTTTCATTTTTCATATTTTTTTTTCTTTTATCTTTTTTTTATAATTTTTCTTTTTTGACTTTTTCAGCACAAAATGGACACATGATAGGGGATTTAAGAAGGACCCAAACATATTTTTATTTGGATACGAGCCTTGAAAGATGGATCATGACTATTAAAATCATACTCAAAGATGTTGGCAAGATAATGAGATGGAACTAAATATTTACGCCAAGGATTGTATAGGATAGATGAAAGGATGAAAAAGAGGTGTTGGATAATGGATAGGATATTGGAAGAATTGGGCTTGAGCAGATGGAAATGTAGGCAAGATCAACATTGGCACACATTTGAGGGGTGGTGGAATGATAGAGGAAAAGTAGGTCTCAAATATTGAGATTTGGATGAAGGAAATGCTAGGGATTTTGGGGCATAAGGACCCAATATGGATGAAGGAGGTGATGGAGGAATAGGTTTTGAAGGTTTGGATGGAGGAATAGCAATTTTGGATGCCAATTGTGATGCTTCTTTATATTTTTGTGCTTCAAGGAGTCTCTTGGGAATCCACATGGTTGTTGATTTTTCATGCTTTTGGGGTTCCTTGGAACACATTGCTTGCACAAGGGATTTAGGAACCCATATAGATTTTGAATTCTTTTTTTGAGAATTGGGCCTTTGTGGCATTTTGTATTTTTCTTTTTCTTTTTGGATCATATTTTTCTTTGTTTTGACATGTTGATTAGATTGGACATGTTGATCCTTGAATACATGTGGGTTATTGGACTTATGACTTTTATGCTTAGCATCCAAATTGCTTGGAGGGGGAAAGGAATGTATGGATGGATAGAAATGATATGGAGGTTGTTTAGATGGGTGGAATTTACTCGAAGATGTGTGCCTTTGCTGACTTTGAATAGGGGGTAAAGGGATATAAGGACCTAAAATGGATGGAAGGGATGAAGGGCTATGTGCATGCTTGGATGTAGTTTTGGTAGGGATACCAACGTCTTGAGAGTCAGATGTGTAACCATGACCCTTAAGATCTTCTTTGATATGGAGGGGTTCTTGCTTGTGAAGGTCTACCCCTTTGCCTTTATGAATATTTTGACTTGTATGATACTCTTTGCTCTGGGAAGAAGATGCGAGTCCATTATGATGTGGATACGATATGGAAGAAATGATGGGATCATGAAGTGGATTAGACTTGACCAAATTTGAGGAACCCATTGTGAATGTAGGGGTCCTTGAACATCTTGCACCAACATGTTAGGATCATGAGGGGGATCAAGATCACAATGGGGGATCAAGATCATGAGGAGGACTAGGATCATGAGGGGGACTAGGATCATGTGGTGTACTTGAAAGTGAAGGAATACTTTGATCTTGATAAGGAGGAAGATCATTGGAGTACTGTTTAAAAGTGTTATGCTTTTAAATTTCAATGGGATCATTGGGAATAATGGAAAGGATATCTTGACCTTTCTCAGGGAGTGGAATGTCAATGGGATTTGAGGGATCATGTGGGATAGGATGAACTAGGATATCTTGATCTTGATATGTTTTAGGACTTATTTCTTCGTGCTCTAAATCATCCTCTTGACATGGGGTATGATTTTGAATATGTGTAGGGGATTTTGGCAAGGAATAAATGCTTTAACATGGGAATGATGGAATTTGTATGGGACTCTCTGAAAGGGAAGCATTTGGTCGCATTGAATCTTGTATTTCTAAATAATATAAGGGATTTCTATAAAGACATAGATTAATATGTATTTCTATTGTAGACAACCCTTGGGAGGATGCATTATTTGATATATCATTTGGAGGTGATGGTGGAAATTTCTCTTGTGAATCTTTAGGTTATGATATGGTAGGTTCTTGCAAAGCTTCAAAAGGTGTAGGAATAGATGCCACTGGAGAGTCAATTTGTTTATGCGGAAGTGAGCCATTGCTAGACATAAATGAATGATTTTGATCTTTCTCGGAAAAGTCACTTAGGACTCTCTTTAAGAGCTTTGTAATAGAACTACCCTTCTTTGGAGAAGCATTTGAATCCTTGCAAGGTTTAGACATGGTTAGGTTTTGATTTTGGGCTTGATTTATTTGAATTTGTTGTGGGACACAATTTGCTTGCTCACATTCCAAGGCCCATTGTAGGTGTGTGCCAGTTACGAAAGATCGATGCTCGAGACTTGAGGCTAGGTCTCTTATAATGCGTGGAAAGTATTTTTGAGGATTTCTTAAGATTAATTGGTCCAAAAATTCCACAAACTTAGGATTCATCATTGCCTCAATAACTTTAGAATCTGTGTATGATTCGTCATCTGAATCTGCATCTTCTTGGAAATTTGGTAATGATTGAACTCGAATATAACCATAATCTGGATGAAAGATGCGTTCACCATCTACCAAGGGTCTTTGTAGGTAGGGACCTTGACTTAACTGATTTGAATAAAAAATCGGTGACACATTCGTTGGTGGCATTCATGAAGCATTACCACATCTTGGTTGCAGAATTGATTCAAAGTGTGGTGGTGGTCCCAATTGAACGATTCCATACTCTCATTGCATGTTTTTAGGTGGAACAACATTTGGATTAAAGTTTGGTTGTACGATATTGTCTTGTTGTTGGTTTGGATAGAACTATGATTGCCTTGGATTAAAACTTGATTGCATTGTGTTATTCATTGGACCAATCATTGGTTGATATGTCAAACTTTGTTGCATCATAGGAGCTTGAGACCTTGTTTCAATAGACATGTCACTATACAATGCAATATTTTTGGGATTTTTTATTTTTAAGGATGATGTATACAACTAATGCAACCTAAAAGGATGACAATGCAACTTATTTTTTTGGACTCTTGAATTTTTAAATGACAATGATATGTAACTAAGTGTGTCTTTAGGGAATGTAAATGACAATGCAACCTAGGATGAGAGTGCAACCTATGTTTTTATGGTTTTTAAGGTTTTTGACAAACCTTTAGAATGCAAACCTAAAAGATATGACCCTTAGGAAATTGAAATGAAGTCTAGATCTTAAGAGGACAAAGGACCAAGTGACAATAAGACAAAATGCCAATGTCTCACCTATACACTTGGATACTAAGCTAGGTTTGACAAAAGGATGTTGATGACAAAAGGACAAATGTTGGACAAGGTCAAGACTCCCTAACAATGACGTATGGTTTAATCTAAAGTTTTGAATTTTTCAAATTTGGCAAAACCAAATTTTTAGACTATTATGCAAAAGGACAATAAATATGATGAGGACCTAGAGTATGGACCCAAGATATGATATGAATATGACCTTTAAAGGACATGAAATAAAATGGATCAAGACTTATTATTTAATGATATGAGCTAATGTGGGAGAAGGATATGAAAGATAATAATATGACCTAAGTGAAGACCCAATTTAGGTATTGACAATGATTATGCAAAATGTAACCTAAGTGAGGACCTAGTTTTGGATATAATAATGATAATGCCACCTAAATGAGAACCTAGCTTTGGATATGCAAAATGGCAATGCAAGACCTAAGGAAAATGATTTTAAACCTAAGTGCAAAATGAGGACACTACAAATGAAATGGACTAAAATGAAGATTAATGATTATGTCTTGAGACCTAAGTTTGGACTATGCAAAGTATAACCCTAAGTGACATGTATTTTGAGACAAGGATTTCCAATGTTTTGACAAGCCATGTTTGAATATTGGATGAATAATTGGACAAGATTTTGGACCTTTGTTTGAACCTTGTTTTGAATTTGGTTTGGAGAATTTTTGGACTTGCTTGAAAGTGAATTTTTGTGACACTTGTATTTTTTATTTAACTTTTGGCAAACATAGAAGACAAAATGTTTGTTGGACTTTGACCCAAAACAATCATTCACCTTCCCAACATTTCCTAAGGCTAGCAAGGACAATATCTGTTGAATCCTTTTACCATAAAACACCACATTCAACCAGATAGTTAGAAGATTGGTACCACTGGCTCCCCTCCATGACACTCACTTCTACGGGCATACCAAGCTTCGAGTTCAAGGGGTATCACTTCCCAAGAGTTTACTATCTCTAATTTAGGGGTATATGAGAGGTTTCTTCGGAATGCACATATCACAATGCCTGAGTCAACAAATAGAGGGATTTTGGTCTCTAAACACAAGAGGTTTCAGTCAGGGCATCTGTTTGAGTGGGCATAGATTCGACAAATTTAATTGTCGCTATGACATTCCAACACCCGTTTCTTACAACTTTAATTGTAAACAAAGTTATTTAGAGTGTTTTGGAAGAGCTTGGCCTTAGCCCACCATCACTTTGAGTCGTTCCATCTCACCAATGCCTGTGTGAAGTGTTAGGAAAATCAAGAGGTAGGCCCACTTCTAAGGGTAAAAACACACAAGCAAAATGGAAGAAAACATATCACACATGGTATTCATTAACCCTTAGAAAATGAAGTGTGAAACTATTCTAAAAATTGCAAGCACTTAGTTTTGATAAGATTCTTTGATTGCGTCTTGCACCAAATCAATTAGTAGTTTCAATGAAATCTTTTGCCTACGAATGCCAATATGCTACACAAATCATCAATAAACCATCCAATTTGTACCCCTACTTTAAAATCTATATGAAAATTGTGCAGTTCATTTTAACACCTTATAAAATGAAATGTGAATTCATTGTTCATTCAATTCCCTAATTAGACTATTTGATGATTCATTTTGAAACCCTTAGTAGATTGTAATGAGAGATTGTTGTTGATTGACCTCCTAATTAAGCTATGTGATAAATTGTTGTTCATTAAAACCTCCTAATTAGGTTATGTGAAAAATTATCGTTCATTAAAACCTCCTAATTAGGCTATGTGAATAGTTGTTGTTCATTAAAACCTCCTAATTAAGCTATGTGAAAAAAGTGTCGTTCATTGCATGTTAAGAAATCCTGCAAGAATCATTGTTAGAATCCATAAAAATCACATGCAATAATATATTCTCACATAAAACCTGCATGCAACAACAAATTAGTTCAAAAAACTTGCATGCAACAACAAACTAGTTCAAAAAACCCTACATGCAACAATAAATTAGCACCAAAAACCTGCATGCAAGAACAAATCCACACATAAAACTTGCATGTAAATATTAGACTCCCAAAATTATCAAATGTAATGTTTTCACATCGGGTTCACCAAGAAATGTAACTAGGAATTTAGAAATGAGAATCAAAATTACATAATTAGGCAACCACAAACCTAATTGCAGATGAAATTAACTCCTATCACATTCAATGAAAGAATTGAAGATAAGATGTAAACAAGAAATGCAAATTAAATACAATCTCCTTCAATTGACCTACATTGTTTCTCTTTTTCCTCCAAATATGTTGTGGATCTCACCTACAAGTGCAAAAGTAAGCAAAAAGCAAGATAATTGATAGCGAAATCAACGGTGTGAGGATATTCTAGATGTGGTTGAAAATCAATGATGGCAGAGACCAATTTATAGACAAATTGATGAAATGATGAAATTAGCACGAATGAGGAAGAGAAAAGCAATTTCATTCAAAATTGGCACAATGATTCAAAAAGGGAAGGGTTATGACACCTTCTATGTCATGACTATGACAAATTTCCCATGCAAGGTGTGAGGAAAATTTGTTGTGTCAAGAGTTATGACATGTTTCTATTTTAACACTTATGACAAATTGAGAGAATCATGCTTCCAACTTATGACAAAGGAAGCACAAAAATAGGGGAAACTAGAGAGGGATAATTAGGTGGAAAATTAAATTTGAAAGTTGACAAATTAAGTGGAAAAGAGAAATTAGGGAATTAGGAAATTAGAAATGAGGAAATTAGGAAATTAGGTGACATTAATTAATAAATTCTCATTTATTAATTAATTCACAAAGGGGACATAATTAGCCAATCAAATGAAATATTTAATTGTTACAAGAGAGACTTAGGATAAATAAATTGATTTATTTAACCTAGAGGGGAATGTTAATTAGGATTAAATGATTAAATCACAAAACCCTAGGAAAAAAATTAGAAATGCAAGAATGTCAATTAGGTCATGACAATATTAAAGAAAATGGCATAAGGTTGATCTTGATTAAATGATGAAGACTTGATGATTGATAAAGAGTCGATATTGATTGGCAAAGATAAATGGAAAATTGATCAATAATTAACAAAGGGAATCAAATTGATGGAGAAACAATTGGACTTGGATTTGAACATGGAGAAAGTTTTGGGACTTCAAACAATCATGATCACAACAAACCAGTAAGGCAACCTAATGCTTATAAATTCAATGGGAAATGTTTTAATTGCAACAAACTTGGTCATAGAGAAAATCAATGCAGATTTAGGAATAATCAAAATACAAACTTACCCACCGGTAAATGTTCCAAATGCAATAAAAGTGGTCATAACTCTGACAATTATAGAATGAATGTGACACGCTATGTTTGTGGTAGATTTGGACATTTATCTAATCAATGCAGAACTCAAACCGGTCGAGGTTATGGAAAAGCTATTCAGAGAAACAATGTAACTTGTTATGCATGTAACAAAATTGGGCATATTACAAAATTTTATAGAAGCCAGAATGTATCGGCAAACAATAAAGGATCTAATGACAAAGGCAAAGAAAAGGTGACTGAAATCAACCAAGAATTTTCTAAACAATAGATTAGGAAGAGAGATCAGAGAATTGATGAATCTGTCTTTGCACTGACAGAACAAGGTAATCCTACACCAACAGGAGACTCTTCATCTAACTAAGGAATAATCCTTAGGGGTAAGGCAAAAAACTGAAAAACCATGCATTTACCCTTAGTTGGTTGTAAGAAGTTATAATTCTTCTTTACTAGCAAATATGTGGAGTTTTCACTTCACCGATGAAGCATTTATTGCAGTTGTAAGTTAATTTTTGGTTATAAAGGCACCATAACTTCTCATTTCAACTCACCAAACATTCAAGCATTCGAAGAAGAGTGAAATTGAGAAAAGGCATCCCAAAGCCGAAGCAGCAAAAAATTCAGAGCATTCAAGGATTTCTCAGCTAAATGGTATTTATCTTAAGCAATGGCATCTTCATCTTTTGTTCCTGAATTCGTACCAAACCCTACCATTGTGGAGAACATAAAACAACCTAGACCCATTTTCAAAATAATTCCTAAGATAGCAAAACTGTATGACTCCATTGGTGGATTTTCAAAAATTCTGAAGGGAGTTGCGTTTGTTGAAGACCCTAGGGCATACATACATTGTAACATAGAGAGTTTAGGGTCCGAAGATTTGAAGAACATGTACATGAATATTATCATTGACAATAATGGGGTAGTGAAACCGAAACACAAGGTAGTTGAAGGTTTATGTTTCATTGATATCCTCCATATGCTGGAATTCTCAGATGCAATCGTCCACTATGTTCTTAGTAGGGTTCATGGTGAATTTATGTGGTTGGACAATTTTTAAGATTACTAAGGAAGCTATAAGGGCTATTACTGGTTTACCATCCACCAGTACTATGCCAAACAAGAAGAAGAAAATCCCAAACAAAGAGGTTATGACCTTAACCGGAGCCACATTTGACAACTAGTCACTTAGGGTCAATGATATAAAGGATAACAATGTTAAATTTGCAAGTATGTTCATTGGTTATAAAGTAGCTCATACTAATAGGTTGAATTTTGTACCTAGTTCCTGCATTCATAGTGCTCATGAGATGATATTAAACAATACTAAAATTGACATCTATGGATAGTTAAAGGATGAACTATTAGACAATTTGCACAAAATCAAAGGTGATAAGAAAGGAACCTTCAAATTTGGAAGTCTGATTGTGTGTTTAATGCTTTACTTTTCAAAAGAGATTCTCGGTATAGGACATTAGGATTTTGCCTATGATACTTTTGTTGGAAAATAGATAAAGGAGGCAATTACCGGTATGGGATCTGATGGTGATGAGTTGGTGAAAGACTATTTCAAGAATTTCCAAGCTAAAATGAGACAAAGGGAAAGGATTCCCTAAAGCATTGTGGATAAATATGATAAACAGATATGATTTGTAGTGAAAAGAGATGAAATTTGGGTGGAGGCAATTAGACCCAGAACTGTCTAGATTACAGAGATGGGATATGAGGTGGATTCTCACATCTTAGATTCATATGCTAGAATACTCTTAGATGCTCCACTGGAACCATCAGAGGAAATTTTTGGAAATGCAAAAACAATTGAGAAGGAAGTAGACATGCAAAAGCAGAGGAAGAAAAGAGAGAAACTAATGAAAGATGCTTCTAAGTTGGTAAAGGATGTTACACAAGGATTGATGAATTTTGGCGGTATTGCTGGTAGTGTGAAAGAAAGTCAATCAGAGCAGAAACCGGTAGCTCACATTTCCTCTATGGCTACTTCATCTGATTCTGACATTGATCAGGTAGCCGAATTCAAGAGAGTGGATATGAAGAAAATAAAACCCTCACCTGCACTTGCTCCATCTCTCAAGAAGTCAAGGACACAAAGAAAGAAATAATAGGTTGTAAGATAGCCCAGTGGTCCTCAGAAGAAAGTGACTCCAAAGAAGAAATCTGAACCTAAGGCATTGGATACTCTTTTACCAAAAGAGATGATCAATGAAATCACCCAAGATGGTAACCTTGGTAATGTGAATAAGTTTTATCATTCTTTCAATGATTTAGATAAGGAAACCATAGAAGAAAGTATTATTTTGTATCTAGACATATACAAGAAGGTTCTTGTTGAAGTTGTAGATGTTCTACCTAATGATTTGTACTTAAGATTAGAGGCTAAGAGAATGTCTATTATGGAGCTTGAAAAGAAATTAAAGGTAGAAGCTCTATTAGTTGCGCATCCTATTAATTCCAAGAAGGAAATTGATGATCTAATATGTGAGGCAAATAGAACTATTTTTGTAAGTGGTCATCAACAAGTTAGTCTTATGGCCGACAAAGTTAAAGAAGTAGCAGATGAAACAGTGGATAAGTGGGATATATTTTTTGTTGAGAGAGAGAAGAAAGAAGAAAAGGGACATGAATAGAGTATATCTAAACCGGCAGTCAACAACGCAGAAAGTAAGGTTGAAAATAAGAATGAGGATAAGAATGAAGATAAGAAGGAATAAATAGTGAATAAAGAAGAGGTTAATGATGGAAGGAAGATAGCAAAAGTGGTTAAGGTTAATGTGTAGAAATATGGAGAAGATAAGAAACCAACTGCAGAGCCTAAAACTTCCACCATGGATTATAGACCAACAAATGTTACAGATGTACTTTTAGATTCAATAAAGAATATCACAGAATGCAATGCCTTAGCATTTAAGGCCATTGATGATACTTTACCAATTTTGCAGATGATTGCACCGACATGTAAAGTTGATCACATTGTTGGGTCTATGAGTAAATTGGACACATTATCCAATCATCTCTTCTAATATTCAAACTATGGATAAAATAAATGAAGAGACCGTTAAGGAAAGAGTGAATAAGGAGAAAGATGAATTCTTTGACAGGACAATTAAGGAATGTACTAAACAGATTGATTCTTTGTTATCAGCACTAAATTCCACCATTCTGGAATACAAAGAGTTATACAGGGAAGCATGTAAGCCTCACCATCTAACTAAGGATATTGATAAGGAAATAAGGAAGACATAGAAGGAAATTGATGATATATATGATAATATGATTGGTTCTTCATAACTTACTTCAGTTTTGGATCAAAAAATGGCAATCTACAAAGAGAAGATTGAGAAATTAGAAAGAGAAAAGGCAAGGTTAAGAATGAAAACCTGAGAATTGAAGAACAAGCTTGGTCCTAGATTGGACAACTTATCAACACACTGGGATGAGTTTTCTAAGGCATCTATTCAAGGTAACTAGATCATCAGAACAACAAATGCATTATCTGACTTGTATGATCCGACAGACTTAGACCACAATTTCTAACTGTAGAAATTTTTTGCAAAGCCTTAACTTAGTTTTGGCAGACATTTTTCAAATTGTACATAACCAGTTACAGGTTTCTAGGTAAATTTTGAATTCTTTAATTCTTTTGACATCCTTTGTGATTGATGTAAAAGGGGGAGTAGTGGTTTATGAGAAAAATGTACAAAAGGAGATCATTTTCTCAGGGGGAGCACACTCAGTTTTTGGACTTCAATTTTGGATATCAGTTTTTGGATTTTTCTCATGAGTGTTGCCATCAATGCCAAAGGGGGAGATTGTTGGCATTATACACTCAGATGAGAATAGTTGATGTTGTCATTGATGGTAACCAATTGGTAATATGGTTCACAGGTTACACCAGCAACAAACATCATTTACCAGTACCGACAGGCACTATAAGTTTATTCACACTGGCATCCTGTCTACACTGATAGTAGATCACACCGGCACTCTAAGCCGACATGGAAATAATATTGTTCTATATTGTAATATTATTTGTATAGCCAACATGATGTATTGTAAAGACTCATATATGTATGAGATCTTGTAGGTCATTTTGAAATGTAATTAGGTAATGAATGTAAGTGGTATATGAGAGCGAATAATTGTATATGCATTATGATGTAATTATTTTATGAGCAAATAAGAGTAGAGCAGAGCGAAACAAGGTTTATGGCAGAGGTGTCTGATAGAGCTTAAACTGGTATTGAATCCAACATTGCAGATACTATTTTGAGTAGTACATTGTCATTGGATTTAACCATCCAATTGTATTTAGTTGGACTCCATTTTGTTGTTGAGCAGTGAGCTCTAGGCTGTTAGCCTTCCTGCATGTGCAGGCCCCTATTGTATAAGTAAAATTTATTCATATTGGCTAGTGAGTAAATATTGTGGGTCACAAATCCCACCGAAGTTTTTCCCCTACCGGGTTTCCTTGCCAAAAATATTTGTGTTATGGTGTGCATTGATGCTTATTCTTTTGTTTCTCTTTACTGCACTATTATTTGTTTACCAATATATTAATGTGGGTTATAAAGTTGCAAACAAGTTTAAATCTTACATCAACTGGTTAGACATTGATTCACCCCCTCCCCCCCTCTCAGTGTCTTTGGGACTGACCTAGCATCTAATATAGGCATCATCTTGATATACATATTATATTTTGGAGTTGTCGTATATTTTCCATTTTTCATCTTTCTGAGTCTGTTAGTATTTGCACTAGACCTTTTGTCAAATGCACTACATAAATGTATGCACTACTCTTTTATACGTATGTGCTATTCTTCTATGTGTAAGCACTAGTCTAATTTCCTTATGCACTACCATGTTTGGTAAATGCACTATCGAGTTGATTATATGTGCTTCAGAATCTAGTATTTATGCGATTGTTCCTATCATAAGTGTTGCAGAGTTTGATATATGCGCTAAAGTGCTAATTATAGGTGTTGCAAACTATTTTATATGTGTTGTCTTACCTTTCTTATGCACTAAATCATTTGGTTAATGCATTACACTAATTTACAAAGGTGCTAATTTGTCTTGTTTTTTGTGTATTGGTCATTTGAACTTCTATGTTGATTTTTCTTGGTTTATTCTTTGTACTAGAGGCTATTTTCGGTATCCTTGTGATTTTTAGAGCTTGTACATTGTTCAATTTTGGATATTTGTTTATCTTTTAGCTCCGGTAAGATGAATTGTGCCTTGCTATTGAGGATTGCATTGATATGGCTCCAGTAAGATAGTGTATTCCTTGCTATGGAGGGATTGCTCTAGCGATATGATGCGTGCCTTGTTGTAGAGGAATATTTTGTTAGACAGTTCAAATAACCAGAAGACAACTGAGGGGGGGTGAATTAGTTCTCATAGATTACCAAAACCATTAGCAATTAAAACTTTAATACCGAAACCCAAAACATTAATACTGGAATAGTAGTTAAACCAATTAAGCATAAAGAACAATCACAGAATACCATCCACATGACACCAAGATTTATACGTGGAAAACTTGGTAAAGGGAAAAACCATGGTGGGAAGCCTACCCACTATCAGATAATACTTTTGCAGTAAGTATGTGAATTAAAATTAAGGGGCATGCACTTGCAGGAAGGCCAACAACATAGAGTGCACTGCTCATCACAAAAGGAGTCTCACCGACTACATGGAAATCTAGACTACAATCTGCAGAAGTGTTGAACTACAAAAGATAGCATCTCCTATGTCTGAGTACAGTTCTGATTAAGCTCAATATCAAAGGACTAAATCCTCTAGATAAACCTAATTCGATCTCCAATGATCGACCAAATCCTCTGCCTGAATGATATTACATTATTTTCACATTACATATCTATTTCACATTCCTATGATCATTAACATTATGATCTACAATGAGATCTTACATTATATATACAAACCCTCGACCATAAATAATAAGGCTGACCACCAGACAATAAACCAATTATATAATTACAAACCATGTCGGCCTTAGACCAAACAAATAATATCTAACACATAAGACATCTTGGAAACACATCGAGAGGTCCAATCCACATGTTTCATTAAAGTCGGTCCATAACCTAGATCAACCGAGACCCAATATAGGTCCATACGCTAAAGAAATGATCTCCATCTACCAAGTCTCAAACATGATCACCAACAAAATCCTGAAACTCCACCAGAAACTGCACCAACACCACTTATGCAATTCATCAAAGATCTTCATCAAAAGCTCTATCGGTGAAACCCTCACCAGAACCAAAAACTGGGCTTCTAAGAAAATAGGATAGCATCCAATCACCAAACCAAAACCAACTTACTGAATATGAACAAGCCAATTCCATAACCAAATCATACCAGAGCCTACCGGATCATGTCAGATCCAAACCAACTAGAAACTACTCAACCTACCGGGACCAGAAGGGTGTCGGTAAAGCATCCAAATAGCTAGTGTTGGCATCAATGACAAAATATCAATGCAACACATAATCAATTTCTCCAAATGGCCAACAATCTCCCCCTTTGGCATTGATGGCAACACTAGATGTGAAAAACATCTAAGTACAAAGAAATACCAAACAAGTCTCCCTCAATGGAAGATAGCCAACAATCTCCCATAGCAATGAAGTTCTTAAACAAATACCAAACTCCCTCTATGAATGATATCTTTGTAAATCTTTTAAATATACATATATCTCTCCCCCTATCAATATCTCTCCCCTTTACTTTTCCTTTTTCACATCAATACCTCTCCCCCTTTGACATCAATGCCAAAAATTTGACAAAAATATCAAAGAAAAAACATAAACCATTGAATCACAAAGTTGACTACTCCCCCTGAGTAGTAGCATCCCCACATCAGTGCCAGAATGAAAGGTATCTTTGATAATGCATACCGGACTGATGCTAAACTGCATCAATAAAGTCTCTACCAGAGGGGTAGAAACTCCCAGTTTGTCTCTCAGGTACTCAAATAATTCTTTGGGCAAATTTTTAGTGAAAATACCTACAATCTGCACTTTAGTGTTCACATAAACCAACCTAACTTCATTTTCTTCCACCTTTTCCTTCAAAAATTTATACTTTATAGATATGTGCTTTGTCTTAGAATGAAATACCGGATTCTTTGAGATATCAATAGCAGTAGAGTTATCATAGTGAATAACTACTAGTCCATCACAATCCACCTTTATATCCTTCAACATTTTCTTCATCCATAGAACCTATGTATAGTTAGTAGCAACATCAACATACTCAGCTTCAACAGTAGATGAAGTAGTACATGACTGTTTCTTGTTGATCCATGAAACCAACTTCTTTCCAAGAAAGAAAGCTCCACCGAAAGTACTTTTCTGGTCATCAACATCTCCAGCCCAATCTACATCTATATATGTACATAAAGTAAATTTATCATCCTTAGGGTACCACAAACCATATTCTGATGTACCTTGCAAGTATCTAAAAATAATTTTCACCGCACACTCATGATTTTCTCTAGGATCACTCTGAAATCTTGATACAATACAAACATCATTCATTATGTCAGGCCTAGTTTGAGTCAAATAAAGTAGACCTCTAATAATAGATTTGTATCTTGTAGGATTTACCAATGCAAATTCATCTTCCCTTGTCAATTTCTCACTTGCAACCATAGGACTACTTACTGGTTTATAATCTCCTATACCAAATTTCTTCAACAAGTCCTTAGCACACTTAGTTTAACAGATGAAAATACCTTTATTAGTCTGAGTAATCTGCAAACCTAAGAAAAATTTCATATCTCCAATCATAGACATTTCAAATTCTTTCTCCATCTTCTTAGAAAATTCCATGCATAACATTTCTTCACCTCCAAAAATAATGTCATCAACAAATACTTCAATAATTAGTATATCATCATCAGTGATTTTATAATATAAATTATTGTCAACACTGCCCTTAGTAAAACCAAGCTTCAAAAGATATTTATCCAACCTTGCATACCAAGCTTTAGGTGCCTCTTTCAATCCATATAAAGCTTTTTTTAACCTACAAACCATGTTTGTATCAGCTGCTAGTGAAAAACCATCAAGTTTCTCAATGTAAACTTCCTCATCAAGATCCTCATTCAAAAATGCACACTTAACATCCATCTGATAAACCTTGTAGTTCTTATGAGAAGCATAGGCAAGAAATAATCTTACAGCTTCAATCCTAGCTATCGGTGCAAAATTCTCACCATAGTAAATTCCTTCCTTCTGAGAATATCCTTTACAAACTAATCTATCCTTATTTCTTATCACTTGACCATCCTCATTCGATTTATTCCTAAAAACCTATTTAGTTCCAATAACATTCTTATTTTTAGGTTGGGGAACCAAAGTCCATGTGTTATTTTTTTCAATCTGATCTAATTATTCTTCCATAGCTTTCAACCAATATTCATCTTTACATGCCTCAATTACTGGTACCGATTCAACTTGTGAAATTAAACATACCTCATTAGTTGCCAGTCTTCAATTACTGGTACCGATTCAACTTGTGAAATTAAACATACCTCATTAGTTCCCAGTCTTCTTCTTGTCATCACTCCATTGTTCTTATCCCCAATGATCTGATCTTCTGAATAATTCAATCTCACATAACTAGGAGTCCTCTGACTCTTTGTTCCTCTTCCATGTTCTTCAATTACTATAGAATTCTCTGATCTTATTGAAGTAATTGGCTCAACATTCCATTCCGGTAAAGGTACTACTGGTTCAGATATAATCATTTCCAACGTCGGTTCCTTCTCATAAACTCTGATTTGACCTCTATTCAACTCATCCACTTTGACATTAGCACTCTCCACAATTCTCTACAATCTCTTATTATAACATCTATATGCCTTTCTTTCATTAGAATAACCAAGAAATATGCCTTCATCACATCTAGGATAAAATTTGACAATGATGTTATCTCTCCTGATATAGAATTTACTACCAAAGATTATGAAATACTTAACTGTAGGTATATTGCCAAACCATAATGCATAAGGTGTCTTGCCAGTTTCTCCTTTGATATGTACTCTGTTGAATGTATAAACCATTGTGCTCACTGCTTCTCTCTAGTAGATATGAGGTAGACTAGATTACATCATCATTTTTCTAGAAACATCCAAGATAATTATGTTCTTCTTTTTCACAACTCCATTCTGTTGAGGTGTCCGGGGAGCAGAAAATTGTCTTCTTATACCATGCTTCTCACAAAAGCTATTAAACTCACCAGATGTGAATTCTCCACCATGATCTGACCTCAAATATTTAATCTTCAATCTTGTCTCAGTTTCCACTTTAGCCTTAAAAATCTTAAACTTTTCAAATGCCTCATATTTTTCCTTTAGAAAAGTAACCCACATCATTCTAGAATAATCATCAATGATTATCATGAAATATCTATCACCTTGAAAACTTTTAACTCTAGTAGGGCCACACAAATCAGTATGAATAAGATCAAGAACATCATTAGATTTATCTTGTATACTCCTAAAAGAGGTTCTGACCTGTTTACCCATTTTACATTCTTTACATACCAGATTATAGGGCTTCATAATCTTAGGTATATCTCTAATTGCCTTAGTTGAACTTATCTTCATAATGCAATCAAAATTCACATAACATAGCCTTTATGCCATATCCAACTCTCATCAATCTATGTAATCAAACATGTCTCTCACCAGAGTTCAAATGAAATATATTACCTTTTGTTTGTGTACTAGTTGCAATTTCCAAACCGGTTCTATTAATGATTTTGCATTTTTCATCCTTGAACTGTAATTGAAACCTCTTATCCACCAATTGTCCTACACTCAAAAGATTATGCCTTAAACCTTTAACATAATAAACATTGTTAGTATTGTTCTTACTATCCAGTGATATAGTTTTTTTCCTTTGATCATACATGCTTTGTCATCTCCAAGTCTAACTAGACTGCCATCAAATTCTTGCAAAGATATAAACTTCCCTTTATCTCAAGTCATATGATATGAACAACTGTTGTCAATTACCCATTCATCCTTGTCTTCAATTTTAGTAGCAAGTGCCTTCTCTTCAGGTATATTCTCTTTCAATGCCGGATCATCTTCCATGATATCCAGGAACACCCATTCCTTCCCATTGCTAGAACCACTAGTAGAGTCTTCTGGTGGTTCATCATCAAAATCAGTAATGCCTTCCTCATCTACTATGTAGCATGATTTGTCTCTATTTTTCCTATACTTATACTTGTTCTGATATCCAGGGTTAGGCTTAAATGATATTTTAACTCTTTCTTCAAATCTTGAATTCCTTTCAGGATATCTAGATGTAAAATGACCAATCTTATTACATGCAAAATATTTACAAGGTGCCTTTCCTTCATACTTACTTCCTATCGGTCCTTTAGGTACTCTTCTAGAAAATAGTGCTTCAAGTTGCTCAAATTCTTCATCTTCTCTCTTGATATCTTCTAATTCCTTTGCATATAAAGCTTTCCAATCTTTCTTACTAGTTGATGATGCAGATGTATGAAAAGCAGGTCTAGTCTTCATAGCTCCAAAAGGTTCAAATTCTTCAAGCTCAAAAGCAAATAATTTCCCAACCAAAGTATCTTTGTTCACAGATGTATCAGTCATTGTTCTCAACGCATTAATTGTAGTAGCCTTCATTTTTTAATCTGGTGGTAGGGCTCTCAAGACTTTAGAAACAATTTCATCTTCACTTAGAGTTCCACTACAACATTGAATTCCCATAACAATCTCATTTACCCTTTCCATGAATGTAGTAATCCTTTCATCTTCTTTCATCTTCAGGTTTTCATATCTCACCTGGTAACCATCAAGTTTAGCAATCTTCACTATAGTGTCACCTTCATTAAGAGTCTCCAACGTATCCCATATAGCCTTTCCAGATGATTTATCAGTTAATTCTATTATTTGTTGATCAGAAAGTGCACACAAGAGGGCTTCTCTTACTCTACAATCATTCTCAAGCTCCTTATCTAGGTTTGTCGGAGGAGGATTTTCAGATGTTGGATTATGAGGTGTGACACCATTCTATGTGATCTCCTAAATCTCCTTGCCAAGACATCTCAGATGAGTCTCCATCTGACTCTTCCATACTGTGTAATTTGTTCCATCAAGCCTAGGAATATCTCTCCAAAAGATAGCTCCAAAAGAACTGGATGAACTTGAACTATTAGTCACCATAGGATCTTCTTCAAGCGGTTAAGCTTTCTACAGAGAGGACCAAAGCTTTGATACCAATTGTTAGACAATTCAAATAACCAGAAGACAACTGAGAGTGGGGGGTGAATCAGTTGTCACAGATTACCAAAACCATTAGCAATTAAAAATTTAATACCGAAACCCAAAACATTAATATCAAAATAGTAGTGTGGAAAATAGAAAGGAAGGGGAGGCTTAAGGGAATCATAGAAGTAACAAAGAGTCAAAGCAAGGTGAATGGATTACCAAAATTAGGAGTGCATCAGGGGACAAAGGGGCTCAATTTTTGCTGCCAGACAAACAAATTTGTGTGCCACCATCAACAAAGAAACATAATTGTGGGATTTGGCCATATTTACAACTATCGAGGCTCAAATTTAACAACGCCAGTTGGACTGGAAGCCTTGCCCTTGGTATGAGACAGTTTGGGGTATCATCCCAAGACCCACGATTTATTCATACTCCTCCATTGAAGCTTGCTTTATTGAAAGAAAGATAGCGCTAGAAGTGGAGAGGAAGGGCAATGCCCTTAGAAGTGTTTGGAAGGGAGAAATTGAAACATAATTGGCTATACAGCAGATCTGAGGCAAACTAGATATACTCTTTCATTGTCATGATTATGCTAATTCCTTCTTGTTGTAGTAGCAAGACCCCCTTTGAAGAAAGTACTTGCATTGAGGAGACAAGGTGATTCTTCTAAGAGCGATTTGGAGGTGTTTCAGCTACCAATAAGATTCATATCAGAAGTTTATCAGAACTTGTGTCAGTTTGTCCATAACCACTACTTTATCCATGTCATCTCAAAGGAGCTTCAAAGAGAATAAAGGAGTTTGGTGATTTTGAAGAGAAAGAAGGGCGAACCTTTTTGCACCAATTGGTAGAAGAATCGGTTGCCCAAACATTGAGATTTTAGTTCATGCATCACAGCTACAGGGGCGGCACCTTAGTTAGTTCGATTTGAGCTATTAATTTATATGATATCTTGGAGACCTCTTGAGGAGAAGGGAGCTTTCATCTAGAGGAGGATCCGATCAATCTGGAGTAGCATTAAGACTGCAATTACACTTAGTTCTTAGACCCTCTTGGCAGCAGCAGGGACGACTCTAAGCTTGGTTTGATCTTGCATTTAGGAGGGTCTTTGAACTTGGACATTGTTGCTTCTTCATCATCCCTCTTGGGAAAAATCATACCAGTCGCTGACAAAATGTGAACAAAGAAGTGTGGAATATCCTATTGTTGAAGCCCATCATTGGAGGAAGAAGATCGTTGATCAGTAAAAGAAAATCATGGAAATATAGGTTTGCAGATTGTGAAGTGATCGGATATGGCTGATAGAGGACATTTGGGTTCATGGGCGGATGTGGGCTGGGAAGACCCGCCTCATGTTCTGTAGTGGGTCTACACGAACAACAGATGGAAGGACATGCTGATACAAGTAAACCAGAGCGGAAATAACAAGGTTTTTTGGCCAGCTTCAAAATACTTTCAAGGCTTCTTTGGGAATAGATGAAGTGTGGCATGGAGGCAGAATAACAATGGAAGGAGATTCACTCAAGGGTGTTTTAATAATGGTTCGAATCAAGGGAATTCTAAGAAGTAATTCAAAGGATTTTTAAGGAAATGGTCTTTGGATCTAGGCAATCAGCGAACTTTTGCTAGGGTTGTTGGCTTGGAAAATAAGGAGACTATGGCTAGGGTTTTTGTTTCTTCATAGCATGTGGGAAATAAGGTAAATGTGAACCTCAAGGAAGCTAGTTTGGAAAAGGTAAGTAAGATACCTTCTGATCCTATTCTGTTGGGGGTTTCTTCATCACAGGTTTGGGCTCCTATCCCTTGTATTGATCTTTTGGGTTCCTATGTCGATAAGAAAGCAAATTGTTTGCATACGAATGCTATTTCTGGGGAAATTTGGGGTGATCAAATTAGTTTGTTAAAGCTTTATCATAAATTGCAGAAAAGATGGGGGATATGCATTATTTTCAATTATTGTCTCCGAATGCTTTTATTATTGTCTCAGAGATGAGGTATTAAAAACTTCACATCATTGGTTTGGAAAATATTTAATTTCAATTGCGGCTTGGAAACCTTTTTTTGTTCCTTCTTGGTCTAGTTTGAAATTTATTCCTTTCTGGTTTGGTTTACCTAAAATTCCTTTTGAATTTATGGATCCAGATATTCTTGAGAAAATTGGAAATACTATTGGAACTTTTTTAACATCTAAAATGGACTTTGTGGATGGGGAGGTTCTGGTAAAAAATTGTGTTCTTATTAACCCTAACAATATTTGCCCCCGTACTTGTAATATCAAGTCTCATGATGGTATTTGGCACCAGTCAATTGAGAAATTAGATACAAAGCTTCTTAAGTCTCCTTTACTTTTGGATGCTCCATTACTTATGGATTTTAAGAAAAACCAGCAAGTTGTTGGCTCTGTCCCTAAATCCCTTAATAAAGATAGTTTGTCGGCGGGACCTTCGGTTGAAGGATGTGGAAATGTCTCTTTGCAGAAATTGGTAGAAATAGGTCACATTAATCTTGAAAATAATTCATTGTGTCATAGTTCTAGGAAACCTTATGTTCACACTTCAGGTTCGGTCTCACTTTTGTCTTTACTAAAGACATTTTCTAATAACGGGGGTATAGTGGATGGTAATCCCTCGATGAATGGAGTAGAACATCCATTGATGATAGATTGCCCTAAGATGCCAAATAATCACACAAAGGGTAAGGGCGATAATTTGTCTTCATGCACTCAAAAGGAGGTTTTCAATTCTTCAAAGAATGTGAATTTAGATAAAAATGCAGTGGTTGATAGGGAAGCTATTAAATAGGTACCTGCCATAGGTTTTCCTAATGATGCTTCTTTAGTTCAGGAAATTAAGAATTTGGTGTCTAATAATTTCCATCTAAATGTTGAAATTAATATGGCTAATGAATCTTCCTTAGGGAATAGTAATCCATCAGAGGTTGTCCCTGTTATTATGCCAGATGAGAATCTGGTTCAGCAAGTAAATGATATTTTTAACAATCATTCACATCAAATGGATGAGGGTATTACTAATAGAGTTGTTTGTTCGATTGAGAATGATTTGGGGGGTATAAACTCGACCCTTCCAATTTCTACATCTATTAATCCTTTTGTGGTTTTGGCTACAATAGAGTTGGGTTTTGAAGATAATCCATTTATCTTGGCTTCTCCAAAGTCATGCAAGAGTTTACCAATTGTCCAAACAACTCCGGTTTTTTCACCATCGGTGGTTTCTCCTAGGAGAGGTAGGCCTCCAAATAATCTTAAGACTCAAATGGAAATTGATGCTGGAATTCAAAAGACTTTGTCCCTTTCTCCTACTGGTAGACAAGGGAAGCATTTAGTCTCTCTTGGCAGGCCTAAGAAAACATGCCTAACTCTAGTAAGTGTAAAAAGAAAGAGGAGTAAAAGATTTGTGACTAGTCCTCCTGGGACAAGATTAGGGGCTATGAAACATAATTTGTAAGGTTGCTTTGGGGAAAGCAAAAATTCTCTAATTAATGGGAAGAGGGGAGCTTCGGCCTCCCCTCGAGGACAATGAGAATTATTTCTTGGAATGTTAGGGGCTTAAATGCCCCTAACAAGAGATGCTTAATTAAGTCCCAGATGGACTTAATTAAGTGTGATATTTTTGTGTTGCAAGAAACAAAGTTGTCAAAGGAGTCCGTTGATTTGGTTTTTTCATCTTGGAGAAGGTGGAATTTTCTTTCTTCTCCAGCTTGTGGTGCTTCAGGAGGTTTGGCACTGCTTTGGAATAATTATAATATTGAAGTACAATTAGTGGCATCTGCTACAAATTGGATGTTGGCTTTAGTTATAAGCAAGATTTCTATGGTTAAATTCTGGCTTTTTAACATTCATGCTCCGTTAAGTATTCAAGGGAAGAGTAAGTTATGGGGTGAATTAAAGAGGATTTCTTCTCCCTTAAAACATGGTTCCTTTATTATCTTCGGGGGCAATTTTAATGCTATCACTGATTTAGATGAGAAAAGAGGAGGTGTTTTTCCTAATAAAAGGATTATGGATGACTTTGGGGATTTCATTTCTGAAATGAGCCTTTTTTATTGTAAGTTTCAGAATGGAGTTTTCACATGGACAAACATGAGAAGGAATTTTTCTCAGATTGCTGAGAGATTAGATAGGTTTTTGTTATCTGCGAATTGGATTGATTCAGATTTTGAATTCTTTTCCTCTATTCTACCGGTCTCGAGTTCTGATCATTTTGCAATTTCCCTTTCAGTTATTGAGGATAAGACTTCTTTTAAGTCTCCATTTAAATTTGAGCCCATGTGGTTTAGGGATTCTTCATTTTTGCCTCTACTTATGAAATGGTGGAATTTTGCTCCTTTTTGTTCTGGGTCCCATATGTTTCAGATTGCTAAGAATTTAAGTTATTTGAAATTGAATATTAGGGAATGGAATATCTCGCATTTTAAGAACATTTTTCAGGAGAAACAAAGGATTCAAGATATTATTGAGTGTCTTAATACTCATGTGCTTCAACATGGTATGGTGCCACAAGTTTTTGATGAATTGAAGTCACTAAAATTATAGCTTGAGGAGGTGTTAGCTAGAGAGGAAATCTATTAGAGATAGAAATCTAGAGAGTTATGGCTTTCAGATGGTGACAGGAACACAAAAAATTTTCATTCTTCAACTAAGATTAAAAGATGTAAGAATAGAATATCTTGTATTTAGTGTCAGAATGGGAATTTATTGATAGAGCCAGAGGATATTGCTTCAGAGGCAGTTAGGTTTTTAAACTCATTATTATCTTCAGAAAATGGAAATCTCAGCAATGATATTATATCTAATATTCCTCCTTTAGTATCTTTGGAAGACAATAAGATGTTGATGTCTCCCTTTTCCTTAGAAGAAGTTAAGAGTATTGTCTTTGCCATGAATCCAGATAAAGCTCCAGGTCCAGATGGTTTTACTCCTTTATTTTTTCAGAAATGTTGGGATTTTGTGGGAAATGATGTTTTATTGGCTCTCGAGGAAGCTAGGAGAAATAGGTCTATTTTAAAAGAACTTAATACTACAATTATTGCAATTATTCCTAAAAAAGAGGATACTAAGACTTTTGCTGACTTCCGCCCCATTGCTTTATGTAACACTTTGTATAAGATATTTACGAAGGCAATTTCCCTTAGGTTGGCAAAAATTCTACCTAGGTTCATTTCATTGGAGCAAGGTGGTTTTGTTCCCGGAAGGGAGACGACAAAGGGTGCAATTGTAGCACATGAGGTGTTGCATTCTATTTCCACCCAAAGAACCCTGGCCATGATACTTAAACTAGACATGATGAAGGCTTATGATAGAGTAGAGTGGGGGGCTTTATGTGTTGTTCTTGAGAAGTTAGGTTTTTCCAAGGCCTGGGTCAAATGGATTCGTGCATGTATTTCTTCTGCAAGATTCTCGGTTTTAATTAATGGTTGTCCTTGTGGTTTTTTCACTTCCTCTAGGGGTTTGAGACAAGGAGATCCCCTTTCTCCCTTTTTGTTTATTCTCCTAGTTGAAACATTTAGTTGGGTTATTAGGGCTGCTAAAGTTGGGGGGCTTTGGAAAGGTATAAGGATTCAAAATATTTCCCAAAGTATTTCTCATTGTCTCTTTGCAGATGATACTTTGTTATTTGGACATGCTTCATTAGTAGAGGCAAAAGTGATTAAAGGAATAATACAAAATTATGCATCATTTTCTGGGCAGAAAGTGAATGGTGATAAATCAAAGATTTTTTTCCTTAATACATCACAACTAGTTCAGCATAGGTTGCAGTCCTTTTGGGGATTTGAGACTGGAAATGTTCCATGTACTTACCTTGGGATTCCTTTCTTTGTTAAATAGGATAAGATTATTTTGGTCATTTCTAAAAGAATTCTCTCATGGAATCATAGATGGTTAACTTTGGTGGGTAAAATTGTTCTCATCAAGTCTGTTTTGAATGTTGTTCCCATATATCTCATGTCTATTTTGAAGTCTCCAAAAGCAGGTATTGTTAGTTTATAGGATACTCTTAGAGATTTTCTTTGGAACAATAATAAATATGGCAAGAAGAAACTCCCTTTAGTTGCATAAGATAAGGTAGGTTTGCCTAAGGAACTTGGGGGAACATGAATTCAGAGTCTAGAAAATCAAAATTTAGCCTTAGGTGCTAAGTTGGTTTGGAAAATATATGACAAGCCTAGCTCCTTATGGGCACAGATTATGTTTGCCAAATATTTAAATAAAGGACTGAGAGAGTACATTTTTAAAGTCTCAAATTTGCCTTCGGGTTCTGCTATTTGGAATTTCCTTTGTAAATGTAGATCAGTTATTTTGCCTCATCTCTCATGGATTGTTCATAATGGTAGAAAGGTCAGATTCTGGGATGAAGTATGGAATGGACACACACCTTTGGTGAATATTAGGGATTGGTCTCCTCTGATCACTATTCTTTCCTCCCTTTGGGTTGTTTTTGTAGCAGATTATTTTGAAATTGTGACTAGTGGACCCCTTAAGCTAGCTAGATGGAAGTCGATTGATTTCTTAGATGTTGATCAAAGCATGAAATTAGATTTTGAGAAGATTTTGAGGGATAGAATTGTATTTCTTTCTAATTCTGAGGATGAACTTATTTGGACAAAGAATATTTATGGTAAGTACACTGTTAAAGATGGTTACAACTCTCTTATGGTTGCTAAAGATTTATCACCTTGGCCTTATAAGTTGTTTTGGCATTTGACTTGTCTTCCTAAAGCTGGAGCCTTTGCTTGGTTGGCAGTTCAAGATAGAGTCCTTCCAAGTATGAGACTAGATAGGCTTGGTATTACTGTTGTTTTCCCTTGTGTCCTTTGTAACAAAAATTTAGAATCTTCTTCACACATGTTCCTACATTGTGATTATGCTTATGAATGTTGGCAGTGGTTGTTTGAGAAGCTAAATATATCCTTTGTTATTGGTAAGGATCTCATTTCCCATTTCAGATCTTGGCCCTTTATGTTTGCCTCATCTTTTTATGCATGCCTTTGGATCATATCTCCATCTATTGTGATTTGGAATGTTTGGCTAGAGAGAAACAACAAGATATTTAAAAAAACAAGGTCTCTTGTGTCTAAGGTTCTATTAAAAATTGAGTCTTCAATCTCTGAGGTTGCTTTGTCATTTATTTATAAGAATTTGGAAAATCTTACTTCTTTTTTGCACTGGGATAGTAGAGTTACTAGAGTTTGGAAGATGCTGTCAGTTTTACCCTCTCATGGTTCAATTTTTAAAAAAAATGATGCAATAGGTAAGAGATGCTTTGCTAGATGGAAACCTCCTCCGCAGAGGCACTTTAAACTGAATTTTGATGGGGCCTCTCATGGTAACCCTGGGTTGGCTGGGGTAGGCATGGTAATTTATGATCACAATGCAAATTTTATTCGAGCTAAGTGTCATGCTATTGGTTTTAAAACTAACAATTATGCGAAATTTCATGCTTTGTCTTTTGGATTGGATATGGCAATCTCTTTGGGAATTAAGGACTTAATAATTGAAGGTGATTCTATGGTGATTATTCAATGTGTTATGAAAAAGAAATCGAATTGTTGGAATTTGCAGTATATACTTGATCCCATTTTACAAAAATTAGAATTGTTTGAATCTTTCTTGGTATCCCATCGTTACAGAGAAGTTAATAAGATTGCAGATTATTTGGCAAATTTAGCCATTGATAGCAATGCTAATCAATGAGAGGTGGGTTTTGAGGAAATTCCTTCTAGGGTATGGGAAGGTTTGCAACAATAGTTATATGATTTTCTTGAGTAATGTTGATGTAAAATTTTATGATGATAATTATTCCCGCTTTCCCCTTTCATTTCAAGTATTCATGTTCGTTGTCTAGAGGAGAGTTCAAGCTCGTGGTATTTGATACAATAGTGTTTTTCCAAAGGTTTTTTGATACTTTCTTTTTTGGCAGGAAGGTTTTTGGCTCATGGGATTTAGCACAAGGCTTTGGAAAATTTTGTCTTCTTCCATTGGTAGCAGCTGTGGATTCTACATTTGAAAATTATCCGATGGGTTTTTTTAGCAAATTGTCATATGGGCTATATGCAAAACTGATATTATATGTGTTGTGACCGCATTTTGTATGTGGTTTTGGGTGGGGTGCATAAACTGATCTGTCAGATACTATAGGTTTATTTTTTGAGTTGTGACTAGAGGTTTTCTTCCCAAGGTTCTTTCCTCTAGTATGCTCTTTGAATCCTATGTAAAAAATAAAAAATATTAATAAAAAAGTTTAGTGGAATAATCCACTTTTATTGAAAAAAAAATATATCAAAATAGCAGTTAAACCAATTAAGCATAAACAAAAATCACAACATAAATACCATCCACATGACACCAAGATTTATACGTGGAAAACCCGATAAAGGGAAAAACCACGGTGGGAAGCCTACCCATGGTCAGATAATACTTCTACAGTAAGTATGTGAATTACAATTGAGGGGCCTACACTTGTAGGAGGTCCAATAGCCTAGAGCGCACTTCTCATCACAAAAGGAGTCTCATTGACTACATATAAATCCAGACTACAATTTGGAGAAGTGTTGAACTACAAAAGATAGAATCTCCTATGCCTGAGTATAGTTTCAGTTAAGCTCAATATCGGAGGACTAAATCCACTACATAAACCCAATTCAATCTCCAATGATCAACCAAATCCTCTGCTTGAATGATATTACATTATTTGTACATTACATATCCATTTCACATTCCTATGACCATTAACATTATGATCTACAATGAGATCTTACATTATATATACAAACCCTCGACCATAAACAATCAGGTCAACCACCAGACAATAAACCAATTACATAATTACAAACCATGTCGACTTTAGACCAAAAAAATAATATCCAACACATAAGACATCCTAGAAACATGTCGAGAGGTCCAATCCACACGTTTCATTAAAGTCGGTGCATAACCTAGATCAAATGGGACCCAATATAGGTCCATACACTAAAGAAATGATCTCCATCCTCCAAGTCTTGAACATGATCACCAACAACATCCTGAAACTCCACTAGAAGTTGCACCAACACCACTTATGCAATTCATCAAAGATCTTCATCAAAAGCTCTGCCAGTGAAACCCTCACTGAAACTACAAACCAGGCTTCTAAGAAAACAGGATAGCATCCGATCACCAGACCAAAACCAACTTACTGAATATGAACATGAGTATCACGAACAAGAAAATTTCATAACCAAATCATACCGGATCATGCTGGATCCAAACCAACTAGAAACTACTCAACCTACCAGGACTAGAAGGGTGTCGGTAAAGCATCCAAACAACTAGTGTTGGCATCAATGATAAAACATCAATGCAACACATAATCAATTCCTCCAAATGGTTAACATATTTTGATTTGGCTGAGCAAGATGATTATACCTTTCTCTTGTTTATTGATTATTTTATTATTGAGGCTCTTGGTTTATATTATGTTGGCATTATGACATTGGGTTATTGTTTCATATCTACATGTCTATGTGTATTTTATGTAAATGATATTTGTGAATTATAAGTTGGTATGATCCTCCTTGTTGTTGTTATTGTTATGTGGCTACCATAAGGTCTAGGAACATGGTTAGGGGGAGTGGGCTTCCATGTGATGAACGGGGTCATGAGAGAATAGGTTGTCAAGAGGTTCCTTGTAAACATGCTTGAAGTCTAGATAACCATAATAATTAATTCATCAAGTTAGGTAATTACGACTCACCTAAACAACATAATAAAATGGATTTTGGTGCCCCACCTCATAGCCCTTGAGTGGAGACTCGGGATGAGCTTGGGAAGACCATCGAAATGGTAAACCAAACTCCCTTGATTCTCTCATAGGTTGAGATAGTTCCACATGTCTATAAGGGGAATGGGTGGAGATCTCGTAGTGCCAAGTGGAGATCTCGATGTTTATATGTGTATTTCCCTTCTATGTGAGGATAGAATGCGATGACACTCTTCCCTACATGTGTCCTTATTCCTTATGCCATGGTTGTTGATATGCCTCTAGGATTTTTATGCTTTCAATTTATCTATGTGGTGTGATTTGGATTACTTGATCATGTGGTGGTTTTTCAGTAGTGGTTGTTGTCTTGTGAGGTCTCTTTGGTTGTTAGGTGTCAGCCTAGGTGTAGAGTGTGTGTGGGACCTTGTGTCATCTTCTAGCATGAGGGGTGGTTCCTTATGGTTTCACATGGTCGGGTGGTTTGATGCCTTCTTCAATTGGGATGTTCTTCATTGGATTCTTTTACGTGAGGATATGGATTCTTTATCTCGTCATCTTATCAATGGATTTGTGTAGCAGATTATTGTATACATTTATGTAATGTAAACCAATATTGTAATAGTGATTCATTTGTCATTCATATTAGTAGGATAGTAAATTGTGTATATGAGGAAGTTGTATCAATAAATGGAGACTATGTATCTTGATGTTAAAGGATATTGTATACTTATGTAATGGAAATTGATGTAGTAGTTTTTGCGTAATGTTCTTGTAGTATAATATGTTATTGTGTAATCCTTGATTGATTCTATGTCATATCTTGGATATTCATTATTCATGTAATTAGGGTTTAGATTCATGGTTAAATTAAATGTTTGCTATTGGCTTGGTGATATCGCTGCTTTATTATGTAATGAGGATATTGGGTTAGACTTGAATGGTTTAGAATATATGTCCTTGGTTGTAAATGAAGTTATTCCTTAACGCTCTTGTCTCTTGAAGGTGGTTGTGTATAAGTATTATGTTGGATATATATGATTATTATTAATGATATAAATGAACTAGACATGTTGTAGGAGATGGTTTAGTAACAGGTAAGGATGGTATATTGAATGATTAAGATAACGGAATAAGAGTTGTTATCGGTTAGTATTCCTGTGTTTGTATGGCATTGAAATAAGGATTATATCCTAGTCATGTGCAATGCATTAAGATATGGAGAGAATAATGATTATGCCTGAAAAAGGATATTTAGTATGCATCATGTTATGGAAGTAGAAGGGACTAGGAACATTTGGAATTGGTGCTTTAAAATGAACCTAAAGGAAATAAAATGGCAATTTGATTTAATCGAATGTAATTATTACAACTTAATTAAATGGATGGTCTCTTATGTTACTGTAAGAAGTAAATATTAGAATTTGGACATAGATTCAAATGAAAATGTTAGAATGTGATGAAAATTTAAAATTCTATGATGTTACATATGTTCTTGTACTTAGTGTTATATTTGGCAATGGTGTTGAGATACCCTAGGGAATTTTATTTGATGAGTTTATATTTATTCCTCTTGCATATTGTGTTCATGTGATTATGTTAAAGTTGATCATGCGTATGTTTAGTAGATTTTTGATCAATTGTATATGTATATTTGAGTTATAAGTGTTGCATTAGTTAAGTATTTAAAAAAAATTATCTCTACTTGGTTAGATAGTTAGTTAATTTATCTAGGGTATTTTGGCGGGCATTACAATGGCATTGAAAATAATTAGAGAAACATCTTCCAAATCCAGTTGCAATACTGATAAATTTTTGGCCATCTTGATTTCTAATAAAGTCGCTTGCATTTTGACTTCATTGTTTGTACTTTCCTTCAATCTTTTAGTTCCAAATGCCAAAATATATTTGTTCCAATTTCTTGCCACAAATCCTACACCTAAAGGGCCCATATTCTCTCTTGACGCTCTGTCAAAGTTTACTTCCACCCATCCTACATCTAGTTTCATCCAATCAACAACTTCCTTCCCTAGATCAACCTCGAGAGGCCCATTAATAGGCCAATTTTTATATTAGATTATAATTATTATTTTTATTGAAGTGAGAGTTATAGTGAACATTACAAAAATATAATTTAAATAATATAATTTAAAATTTTAAAAATTCAAAATTATAATAATTAAGAATTACAACAAATTTTTTAATAACAATACTATAAAGGCAAGTACTCGCCACTATGTGGCACTTGTTTATTGAATAAGAAATCAAGAAAACAAAAAATAAAAAAAATTGATTTGCAGGAAAACACTAAGTGTCACCCAACTTATTTGCTTGCTTTTTTAAACTTCAAAGATAAATTAATTATTAAATTAAGATAAACCTAACCATAAATTAAGAAAATTGTAGCTTTCTTTAGTTTTAAAAGAAAATTTTTAATTTTTAATTTAAATTTATTTATGAATAAAATCCATAATCAAATCACAGAGCTTCACTTAGTGAGCCTGGGTTATATCATGTGTGTTCACGACATACTAAAGAATCCCCCTATTTTCAAAAAATATTGCCCTAAACTCCTTTTTTGTCACCCCCTACTAATACACAATCTGAATTAAAAGTCAGAATTTTCATCATATATTGTATTTTTTTATAACCCAAATTTAAAAACCCCCTATTTTCATTGATAGGCAATATATTGTACCCTCATTTTTGGGATATTAAACCCCCCAATATGAATGCACGTGATATATTATTTCCTAGCTAGTGAAGCCCTCGTGAATCAAATGATATATATCAAGATACTATATATTTTAATAAAACCAAATAATACATTTTCATTTTTTATTTTTAATAAGATTTCTTTCTTTCTATTAAATTAGATAAGTTATATAAAAGGCAAGTTGTTTCTATATTTATCAATATCAACATACTAACAAAATTATCAATTCCATGATGTTTCTATATTTTACTTTCTATTAAAAAAAACTTCTATATTTCTAAATATTCAAATGGTAACAAAATTATTGTTTTTAAAAAATTTATAAAAGGTTTCTTTCTTTCTATATTATATATAATCTTTTATAAATAAATTATATAATTTATATAAAAAAATTAATAAAAGAGAATAAAGATGTTTTTATATTTTAAATAGATTAAAAAAGAATATAAAACACATTTTTATATATAATTTGCTATATATTATATCATAATTAAATAACATAATTATTAAATAATTAAAGCTATTATAAATTTTATAATATTAGTATTGATCAAATGCATTTAAAAATTTAGTAATAATAAATTTAAATTATGTAATAAGTAAATCCTAACACTATAATATTTTTAGATTATTAAAATTAACTAAATCCAAATCTTTTACCAAATTTAACTTTAATCGTAACACAAAATTAAACCTTAACCCTAACCCAAGCCAAATTCTACCCTAAACCAAATTTAAGGTTGACTATAAATCGAACCAAACCTTAAAATGAAGTGAATCCTAACCCTATAGAAAATTCCAACCAAACCTACCACCAAATTGAATACTAATGCTAACAATAAATAAATAAAACCTTCTAACACTTTAAGATTTTTAGATTATTAAAAAATAAATTGAGTCTAAATCATAAACCTAATCAAATATTAAACCAAATTGAACCCTAACCAGGTATACCAAATTTAATGTTAGCTATTAACCTAATCAAACCTTAAACCAAAGTGCTCTGCAATGTGATTTATAAGATCATCTCTAAGTTGATAGCGGATAGATTGAAGAAGTGCTTGGGGAATGTTATCTTTGAGGAGCAGAGTAGATTTGTGGAAGGTCACCAAATTTTGGATGGTGTGGTCATTGCTACTGAGACCATTAATTCTATGGCTTCATCCAAGGAAAAAGCTATGTTTATCAAGATGGATATGGCTAAGGCGCACGATAGAGTTCGGTGGTCCTTCCTTCAGAAGATCCTCAAGGCTTTTGGTTTTGCTAATGAGTGGGTCTAGTGGGTTATGAGTTGTGTTACGTCTACTTCTTTCTCTGTGCTTATCAATGGAGACCATACTGAGCTGTTTGGTGCTTCTAGGGGTCTCCACCAAGGGGACCCTCTCTCACCTTATTTATTCATTCTTCTGGTTGAGGGTCTGGGGAGGCTGATTAAGCATTATGTGGGTCTGGGTATTATTCAGGGTTGGAGATGGGGTAATGACCTGCAGTCGCAGTCTCATTTGCAGTTTGTGGATGACAAGACCCTTATGGGGTTGGCTCAGGTCAGAGAAGCTACTAATCTGCGTAAGGTCTTGGATGTTTATCTTGCGGCCTCAGGCCAGTTGATCAATGAGGATAAATTGTCTATCCTCTTTTTCAACACTCCTGAAACTATTCAAAGGAGGATTGCTCTTATATTGAGATTCCAAGTTGGCTCCCTGCCCTTGATTTATTTGGGTATTCCTATTTCTCCTGGCAACCCTCCTAGGGAGTCTTGGCAGGGTATTTTGGATAAATTTCACATGAAGGTTGAACACTAGACTCATAGATGGCTATCCTTTACTGGGAGGGTTCAACTAATTCAGTCGGTGGTTTAGGCTCTTCCGATCTATCGATGTATGCTTCATGTGGCCCCTAAGTGGTTCTTGAAGGGTTTGGATTCTCTGGCTAGGCAATTCTTATGGGCAGGCAATCTTTCCTCTTCAAAATGGAGTCTGGTCAATTGGGACCTAGTGTGTAGCCCAAAGCAGTCGAGGGGGCTTGGTTTCAGGTAGTCTATTCTTTTTGGGGAAGCGTTGACTGCTAAATTGTATTGGAGGTGGTGTGTGGAGCAAGATCAAGGCTGGGCTAGGATTTTGGCCAATAAATATATGCAGAGGATCCTAATGGAGGAAATCCCTAGATATTTGCTTGAGGGAAAGGGCTCATCGATTTGGTATACTCTCAAGAGGGGGGCTTCTCTCATTAAGGATGGGCTTTTTTAGATTTGCATAATGGGGGAAGAGGTCCTTTTCTGGAACGATTCTTGGGATGGATATCCTCCCATCCTTGATCAGTTTCCTCACCTTGGAAATCTGTGCCAAAGGTTTTTGGAGGTGGGATGGTCAAGGGTGAGTGACTTTAAGGCTACTTATAGGTGTGGTCAGTTGGATTTGGAGTGGTGGAAGGCTCCTAATGAGTGGCTAGTTGTTAGGATGGAGGAAGAGTGTGCTGAGTTGCATGGCATTTTGGCAAGTAGACACTGTAGCTCCCTCAAGGGAAGGGATGGGCTTGCTTGGTCTCCAAATCCCAAGGGAGTTTTTACTGTGGCTAGGGGATACTGGGAATTGTTGAACTGAAGACTTGAGGGAGGAGAGGTGAACTGGTGGGTGTGGAATAATGTTTCTTAGCCAAAGTGTAACTGCTTTGCTTGGAATTTGACTTTGAATATATGTCTAACCTGGGACAATATCCGCAAGCGGGGATTCTTGGGGCCTTCTATTTGTGTTTTGTGTGGTAATGGGGAGGAAGATTCCTCACACCTGTTCTTTACATGCCCCTTCTCTATGCTTATTTGGCATTATTGGTGAGGGGGTGGAAGCATCCTTATATCCACGTGGACTCTCTGGTTGAGTTCTTGAGCAATTTGGGTAGACCTCCTATCTTTTCCTCCTTCCTCCAGACTGTCTAGTATATTGGGCCCATCTTCATTCTATGGCAGATTTGGCTTGAGAGGAACAGAAGTATCTTTCATTAGGTCATATTATTTTTTCAGCAAGTTTGGAATAGGATCATTGCTATGATCTGGGAGATAGTGGAAGCTAAATGTGATGTGAATTTTTTGCTGAGTAGAGATGAGGCAGATATTGTGAGTAGGTTTAGCCTGTAGGAGTTGTCTCCTACCTTAGCTTGTGTTAGGAGAGGTAGATGGGCTATGAAGAAGGTGCAAAGGGTGAGAAGGTGGATACCCCCTTAGGATGGGATTATCAAGATTAACCCTGATGGCTCATCTAGGGGTAACCCAGGCCCTACTGGAGTTGGTGGTGTTGGCACATATAGTAGGGGGAGGTAGTTTTCCTCTTTTCAGTGCATAAAGGGAGGCAGTCTAATAATTTTATGGAGGGATTTGCAATTCTCTATGCCCTAGAGCGGGCTTGGGAGTTGGGTCGAAGGAAGGTGATTTGTGAATTGGATTCACAAATTGTTGTTAACTTGTTGAATGAGCAGAAGGTGAATGGGATCCAGTGGCAGTTGGCAGGGATTGTTCAGTAGATTCTCCATATGAGTTCTTTAATGGAGTAGGTGTCTTTCATCCACATCCCTCAAGAATGGAATAAAGCAGCTGATTGTTTGGCCAAGTGGGCCTCAGAACATGGTAGTGATTGGAAAGTTCAAGGTTGAGAGCATCTCTCTGAGGATTACTCTCAAGACTTTCATAAGATTTTTACTAAGGACATGGATGGTTATGAAGCTGGATGAAGTGGGGCTTGTTTGATGGTTCTTTTCTGGGGCCTCGGGGCTCTGGCTCTCTTTTTTATTTTTTTGTGATTGAGTTTCAATAAAGTTTTTACCCCTTTTATTAAAAAAAAAAACCTTAAACCAAAGTGAACCCTAACCCTATGAAAAAATTCAAACCAAACCTACCACCAAATTGAACCATAACCTCACCAAATAATCTAAAATAAACCTTAACACATAAATATTTTTAAATTATTAAATATTAAACTGAATCTAAATCATAAACCAAATAAAACTCTAACCCTAATACTAAACCAAAAGAAACCTAAATCTAAACCTAATTGAATGTTAAGCCAAATTGAACCCTAACCCTAAACCAAATTTAATATTGACTATAAACCTAAACAAACTTTAAATTGAAGTGAACCCTAACCCTATAAAAAATTCAAACCAAACCTACCACCAAATTTAATTGTAACCCCACCAAATAAACTAAACTGAACCCTAACACTTTAATATTTTTAGATTATCAATAATTATATTGAATCTAAATCATAATCCAAATCAAACTCTAGCCCTAACACTAAATGAAAAGAAACCCTAAATCTAAATGTAATTGAATACTAAACCAAATTGAACTCTAACCCTAAACAAAATTTAATATTGACTATATAAACCTAATCAAACCTTAAACTAAAGTGAACCATAATCCTATAGGAAATTCTAACCAAACCTACCACCAAATTGAACCCTAACACTTTAAATTTTTAGATTATTAAAACTTAAACTGAACCAAAATGAACCCTAATCTCAACCCTATACTAAATCAAACAATAAACCCAACACTAAACCAAATTGAACATTAAACCTAACCCTGATGCTAATCAAATCAAATTGAACCCTAACACAACAATTAAACTCTGAACCAAGTTGAACACTAACCCTAAACCAAATTGAACTCTAACCATAACACTAAACCAAAATAAACCCTAACACTAAACTAAAATAAACATTAACTATAAACCTAATTGAATGATAAACCAAATTGAATTTTAACCCTAAAACCAAATTAAACTGTAATAATAAACCAAAATGAAGCCTAACCTTAAACAAAATGAACATAAATTTTAAACAAAATCGGACTAACCATAAACCAAATTGATTTGTAATCCTAACCTTTAATTCAATTGAACACTAACCCTAATCATAATTGAATTATAAACTAAATTAAACCCAAACCATAAACCTAAACTAAAATCTATTTTAAACTTAACACTTAACCAAATTAAACCCTAAACCTAAACAAAATTGAACAATAACTTGAACTCTAAACCAAATTGAACCCTAACCCTAACCCAAGCATAATACTAGACCAAAATAAACCCTAATTTTAAACCATATTGAACCCTAATAGTAAATAAAAATAAACATTAACTATAAACCTAATTGAATCATAAACCAAATTGGATTATAACCCTAACATAGAACCAAATTAAACTCTAACACTAAAAGATAGTGAATCCTAACCCTAAACCAAACTAAATATAAATCATAAACAAAATGAAACCATAACCCTAACAGTAAACCAAATTGGACCTTAACCCTAAATACAATTGAACCCTAAAACTAACCCTAACACTAAACTAAATTAAACCCTAACCATAAATGAAATAGAACCTTTAGCCTAACACTAAAAAATATCGTACCCTTGTTGGGATGTGCAAAAATTTTCTTTTGTGCTAAAATTGTTTGGTTTATGGCCTCATGGCTTAAATCTTAATTCTTAAACCCCTATACCCTAGTATTCATGTTTATTTCCATTTTCTTTTTGTTGTAATCAATTGTTGACTTGCTATAGCCGGTCTCTAGTTCCTTTAGTCACAAATTGAGCCTCTTAGTTCATTGTTTTAATTGGCCTTGTGTGTTAGCCATCTCATCCCCATGGTCTTGGTCTTTTTTGCTTTGTCGTGCAAGTTCTATGAGATTAGTTCAGTCATGATCATCATGTGGTTGCATGATTAATGAAAAGTGCTCACCCAACCTAACTCTGCAACCTCACTCGTAGATGTTGCACAAGGGATCCACTAAAGATGACTCTTTACACATAGACCAATAAGATCGTGGCATATCTAAGACTATGTGGAATGATAGGAATATGGGCCCCATGTGTCAACCATGTAGCTGAGATAATAGCCACTCATATCCAATGAAATCGACAATTCAGATTCATTGTGCAATTGTACAATTAGCCAAAGATGCCCATGAAGCCTAACTTCAAATGTAGCCCCAAAAAGCTTATAAATGGTGGCAATTAAATAATAATAAAAAAGGGGTTACATGTTCCTTTTTTATTTGATGTCACCTTAAAAAATAATTTGTTGTTAGAGCCACAACATTCAAATATGAATTTCAATGGCTACTTCACACCATCCCACTTGCATACGTGCCCGTAGTTAATGAGCTGAATTTATTGTTATAGCATGCATCTTTGATTCAATTCACTTCACTCTAATCTCATTGTTCTCTTGTTATATTCTGGTATGATTTGTGTAAGATTTCACAGTTCAATTTTTCAATTGCTAGGGCTTCTGCTTTTGGGTTTGCATAGTAACAATTGCACTTGCTACATCTGGTATCTTTGTGCTTTCTTTCAAGGTTCCATCTTTGTAAATTGTAATATTATCAAGTGTTGATAAGGATTTTTTTCTATAAGAATTCTATTTTGAAACCCTAGCAAGTGCTTGTATCTCTTTATATAAACCCTAAGTCTAAAGATAGTTGAATCCTCTAGCCAGGGTAAGAGAATGTTTTCAAAGGAAATAATTGAACAACTCTTAGGGTTGACAGAGACCCAAAAGAGTCCAAGATAAGTGTCTGATCGAATGAGTTCATAATTGATCATACTAGTAGATGCAAGGACCCCATAATTGAACCATGGGGGTTTAGTCTCTGGAGGAGGGGCTATAACAAGAAGAAAGAATGGGTGCCTGTATCTAATATTTGGAACTACAATTTGGCAAGAATGGTGGTCCCAAATGTTTTTGTAAAAATTGATTTGGCTGTAGCAATTGCTCACAATTACAAACCTGAGGTGAGAGAAATTATGTAAAAATGAGGAAGATTGGTGACCATCACCAAGGAGGTGATTGATGAAGTTTTTATGCTCAATTCTAATGTTGATTGGCCTATCAACCTAGAGGAGCTTGATAAAGAATATAAGACTCATGAGAGATTATATAGGGACAAGATTGCATCTTTCAAGCCTATACACTTGAGGTATGAGAGACTATTCACTTCAAAATATGTTGCACCCTACAACATCAACTGGTTTGCTAGATATTTTAAAGATACCTATTATGCTTTATGTCAAATTTGTGGAGTTGATTCTTGGAGAATGATTCCTAAATGGATGCTTGTTTTGTATATGGAAATTTGAAATAGAGATATAAATAAACCTTTTGATTGTGTCATTTTGTTGGCTAAGGGACTTGATAAAGCCCTTTGTGATTTCAAGAAGGGGAATTTTAGGTATTATTCTATCTTGATGCACATTCAGATGTATAAAGTTCTCAAGGTTTGGCACTCTGACCTTAAAGTTATTCCACTTTTAAGAGGTGAATCACTCCATGTCCAAGAATGGACTTATATTTGGGATATACATTTGAAGGAGTCTAGCTATCTTGCTTTTGAAAATCATTTTGTTGGGAAGTTGTTAAGCATACTTCAAGGGGAAGTGAGATGGGGTTTCAGTAAGGAGGCAAATGAATTCTTGAGGCGTAAGGACCTTGTGCCTATATTAGGGATTAACCATAATTGGGGATCATGATTTTATTTTAAGGACCATACAATTATCAAGAGTTTTGGTAGCTTTATTACTCCTAGGCTTCTTCCCATAATAGTTCTAGATAAAGTTGCTTTTCTAGAGATCATGCATTAGTTGGTTGAAGTGGACAAATACTTAGTTGGGGAGCTCATAAGAAAGCTTCACTTCTCCCATCTCAGGTTAGTGTGGGAATGCATCATTTTACAAATAGAAATGCTTATGATATTTTGGATGCTATGTTGAACAAATACAATCTTCCTTGGGCCAAATGTAGATATTATGATTCAGAATAGTTTATCCAAGGACTTGGGAAGGAAAAGCCCCAAAAATATCAATAGGATGATGAGGGTGATCTCATAAGGAATGTTGCTAATTATAACAAGGTGTTGAAGATGAAACTCCGAGATGGTACAAGATATAGTATGGGGAGAATAAGAGGAGAGCTAGCAATTCATATTCCCCTACATGGGAATAGTTATTGATACTATCTAAGCAAGGATGAGAAGACTTTTTAGTGTATACATAGTGTAATACCCTAAAATTGGTCATCTAAACCATGAACCCCTAATCTCGACAACATCACCAAGGTCCTAAATAAAGGTAATTAAATAAACTTTGAGCACATTATTAATCCTTTAATCATCAAATATTGCATGGCAAATCAATTACTCAATATTAATTAAATATTTATTTAATTAATTTAATCATTTCAAGAATATCATCAGTTATCCTATTTAATTTATTAAATATCCTAGCATATTTAATTAATTAATAAATTTATCATTTAATCATGCAAAAAAGGAATTAATTTATTACAAAAGAGGAATTAATTACAAAGCAAGAGTTGAATTGAAAATAAAATAAAAGAATTGAATTGAGAGAGAAATTAAACTTGAGATATTATTTCTTTTTCTAAATTTAGAACTTGAAATTAGAAAAGTAATTAATTGAATTATTAATCATTCTCTAAAATTAGAATTCAAAGCTTTTGAGAAAAAGAAGGTCAGTTGCATTAAAAGACTCTTTTCTTGAATAAATCAAAGAATTATCTATTTTTATCACAAATGCATGGAATTAATTAATTCTTATTTCTAATGCAACTTGAACTTCCTATCTAAATGCATTTCAATTAAACTATAATTGGAATCTATCTCAAAGTTAACTGAACTTGATTTCTCAATTATTTCAATTAATCCTAAATTGAGCTTTTTTCTTCATCTCTCTTGTAATTCTCTATAAATTCAGCCTTCAACTCTCATTCAAATTACCCCAGAGATATTTGAGAAACACCTTGGAGATTATTATGATGTTGATTTTTCTTTGGAGTCATTGAAGATCTTCTACTTGCCTTTTTGAGATTATTGCATCTTCGTTTAGCTTTTTGCATATTTAGTTTATTCATTATTGTTTGAATTCATTATTGCTTGAATTATTCATCCATCTTGCATCGATATCATATCATATAGATTAAATCATTCATCTTGGTGTAGTCTAGTCACTGGTATTGCTTATAAAAATCAGAGAGCAATCTTATACTCGCATCTTTTAGAAGGCAATTAGCCGCTTTGTTATGGTTTATTATTTATTTATTATTGATTTACTAACCATACATGTAATGACTTAATTGAAGTGGTGTGCCTGCGGCTATCAGACTCTTTTTCACTTTTTCACACACGCATTTCTGGCACCCACCGTGGGTTAGAAGACTACATTTTTTTGGCCTCCAAGACCGACTTTTTATTTTTGCTATTTTTCAGATTTTTGACTTTTTGGATTTTTGTCTGAACAGTCTCTGCGTAATATCATAGGACATTTCTCATAGGCCAAAATGACAAATTGCAGGTGTCATACAAACTAGAATCTTGTATCGTACGATCTGGTAAATAATGTCGTACGATTCTATATTTTTCTTAGTTAAAATGAGAAAAAAGAAAATTTTATGATTCTGGTTTTCTGGTATTCTTTAAATTCATTTTTAGGCACCTAAATTTTTATCTGGTTAAAGAACAATTCTATATTTCTTGTTTTAAGTAAATTCTAAGAGGTAGGAGAGTATGCTCTTGTCTTTTTAGATAATAAAAAATCCAGACCCTCGAGGCATTTTCTTTATTTGAGATCTGTACATCTTTAGCAAGCCTGCCCTCCTGAGAAGCTTAAAAACTCTTAAATCTATTATGGTCGGTGTGAGGGGAACGACCTAAGTGGGAAGGGCTAAATGCCAAGTACTCCAACCTACTATAAAATAAACATGATTTGATGAAAATCAAGTCAACGACAATGCTCGGGAATAGCTCTCCTCAGTACCTTCGGGTATATTAAACCTTGGTTTTCAATGTTGGGAGACCTCTTAATTGAGTTTATACCTCGACGCGCTGAATGGACCCCTTACTAGATCCAATTAAAAATTATAAGCTACCTGGTTCACCTCCGAAAGGGAGATAATCTTTGTGCAAGAGAGATAGTAACTCTCCCAAGATACTTGTCATTTCATGCCCCCATTAGCGTTTGGAGTCAGATAATACGACATTGAGAATCCATTGTGTGAGACTCAGCAGCCGTATTCTAATTAGCTATTGGGTGTGTACTTGAGTCTACAACCAAAGGTTTTCTTCTCTCACCAAATTTTATAGGGTTTGCATGTTGTGATTGGAGTTACTATTCATATTACGTGTTTTTTGTGTTTTCATCCCTCAAACTAAAACTGAAATACCAAAAAATAGAGAAAACAAGAAACAACTCAGTGATCAAAAACTTTGTCTGTGTCAGAACTAGTCTATCCTGAGTCGAAATTCTGTCCAAAACTAGTCTATCCTAGTCAAAAATCAGTCCATCTCAAAATTGGTCATACTCGGTTGTCATACTCAGCTATTGAAAACTCAAAATTTAGTCTCTATCCTATGAACAGTCGTATGAATCTGATCATTTATTGTTCTAATTCATATCATGTGTTGTACAAGTCTAATTATTTATCATCTGAGCCTCAATACTGTGTCGTACGAATCCTAAAACTATGTCATCTGATGCTGAATCCTGTGTCATACGATAAAAAATTGCACTGAATATTCTATCGTCCTAGACATACCCATCTGTCATACGGTACTAGGCAGCAACTCGTACAAAACACTGTTGTTGTCGTCCTAAAGCTATTGAATTGTCATCCTGCTCATTAAAACTTGTCGTACGAATCTCTGATTTTGTCAAAATAGAATAGTCAAAATTGCCTAAAACAAATCTACAATGAGCATAATATTGGTTATCATCATCCTAAGCATAAACAGATCAAGACAGTGTACCTCTGCCATTTGTGTTGCATGATTTGGTCGATCATCTTCCAGCTAGTTCAAATAACTACTTATCAAACTTAAGTCACTTAGATAGCATCTTATACAGGATAGATCGGTCCTGAAACCAGATTGAATCTTAGCCATTATTCTCGAATCAACTTAGATAACATCTTATACAAGATAGATCATTCCTGAAACTAGACTGAATCTTAGTCACTATTCTTGAATCAACTTAGATAATGTCTTATACAAGATAGATCATTCCTAAAACCAGACTAAATCTTAGTCACTATCCTTGAATCAACTTAGATAAACATCTTATACAGGATAGATATTTCCTGATACATCATATTCTTAGTTGCTTCTCTCAAACAAATACCGAACAACTAGCTCTGAATTTGACCTTGACATCTGCATCACAAACAACTTTAGGTCACACTAATCCATAAAAATTCCTACTCAAACCAAGAGTTCTCGTAAGAAAGAGGCCAAAAGTAAAGGACAAACCTTCACATATCAAGATAACCCATATTACGTGAAGGACCCGCTCACTGATAAACCTTCATCATCAGGGGTACCAATTTTTGGTGAACCTGAAACTCCCATGATATATGAGACAGAACACAATGAAAAAGACAACCTTAGTATTCATGGAACTAACAATGATTCCTCATCAAGTGAAGCTGAAGATTCTAAGCCTCCTGAAAAAGATATTGATAAATGTCAAAAGGATAAGGATTTCCGAAAAATGATGAAGGCTATCATGGCAAGAGAAAAAGAAGACTATTTTCTAGACCTAGCAAAACAAGGTGCCAAACTTCCTATTGGATATGATGTTCAGACTCTTGTCACTAAAAAGGAATAATCACCTATAATGATGGTCCACAGACAATTACTAGCCTTACGGACTGAGATCACAGAACTAAAAAACAAGGATAAATCCCCAAAACAATATTCTCTGGAGACAATATGCCCATTTCCATTTGACAAAAACCTATACATGCCTCCATTCCCTTCACGAGTTGAGATCCCAAAATTTGACAAATATGATGGTACCTCAGATCCTCAAGATCATGTCAGGAAATTTTGTGTTCCCTGTATGGAGTTCATGCATGATCAAATGTATCTCATGCGCCTTTTCCCAAGGAGTTTGGGAGGACAAGTTATGGAATGGTTCTCAAGTCTACCTAAAGGAATAAAAATGTTTGAAGAACTAATCCAACTATTTTTTACAAAAATACTCATACAACATTCGACATCCTATGACTATGATCGAGCTTTGCAATACTAAACAGAAAACATGGGAGCCTTTTCTTACTTTCCTCCAACGTTGGAGAAATATGTTCTCTAGGTATTCACGACCTATCCCAGATTCTGAGAAAATGGATATATTTGTCAACAACTTGGTCCCAGAATTGAAATATAGTATCCAAATGCAAGTACACCCATCATTTAACAAAATGGTAGATAATGTTATTTGAATGGAAGATGTGCTTATAAAGAAGGGGGATATCTCACCTTGGAAAGAAATACAACCAGGGTCTAGCTCTAAAGAGAAGAACAAGTATTGGAAGTATGGCAAAGACAACAACAACAATTTTGCTAATGACGGGGTAGTAGACACTATTAAAACCAACTTGAAGCCCATGATATTCAACTTGGCTAGTGGCATATAAGCACTCAAAGCAGCTGAAGTTGCAACAGAAAATCCTCCAAAGAAAAAAAAAGAGTAGTTAAAAGAGAAACCTTGGCTTTCCAAACCTAAGCGTGATTTCACTCCTCTCGAAGAATCATACGAATCCTCTTTCAAAACTCTGTTGGCAAACAATCTAATAATGTTACCAGATAATTCTAGGTCATATTTTCCCAAAGTCAAACCAAAATGGTGGAGAGAAAATAAATACTGTGACTTCCATTGGAATAAAGGTCATAACACAAACAACTGTATGAAGCTCAAGCATGAGATTCAAGATCTCATAGACACTGGTAAAATTGTTGTCAGGAATCACCTGACCAATGTTGATCACAAAGCATTTAAGGACCCTTTACCTGTTTACGAACAAGGTGAATCCTCAAAGATCAAAGGAGGTGCCAAAGTAAATTATACTTATACCAGCAACGACAACGTCATCAACATGATTGAGCCTTCCCAATCTGAATATTGCAATGTGATTATAGTCCAAGATAAACAAAATGAATCACGATATGCAAGAGATATGACCCATTCCCAAAAGAAAGTCACTCTTCAAGGAGCTAGTTCTTCAACTCTGGCTCAAGCAACATCAAACCTACTAGCCTCATCAAACAAACAAAAAGAATAAACATTTGATAAATTTAAATGGCTAACTTCAATATCATCCTCTAGATATAGCGTTGTTGAACAATTGAAAAGGAAAAATACTCAAATCTCAATCTTTGAATTACTAAAAATATCTTCTGCTCACAAAGAGATCCTGGACAATGCCTTGCTCACCACTAATGTTCCAAAAGATTTAGACATTTATCGGTTTCAATCCATGGTGGGTCATCTGACTTCACCTCGCTATCTGACCTTCTCTGAAGAAGATGCCAACTCGCTAAATCATCCACATAACCAACCATTGCACATTGAATCCATGATCCATAAACACAGAGTCAAACATGTTTTGATAGATGGAGGCGCGAGGTTGAATATATGTACTTACAGTCTACTTACACAACTAGGATTTTTTGAAAATGTCATTGATCAGGGAAAGAAAATAACAATTAAAGCCTATGATGAAGAGGAAAGGACCTCTAAAGGTCTAGTATCATTACCAATCAGGGTGGGAAATGTAGAAAGAGATGTCATTTTCTAGGTACTTGATCTTCCTATGTCATAGTTTATCTTACTGGGGAGGCCATGGATTCATGAAATGAAGGTAGTTCCATCTACATACCATCAATGCGTAAAATTTCCCTACAATGGATTTGAAGTCAGTATTCCTACTGATACAAATGTCCCCTATAATGCATTGACAAAAGGTGTTGATACTTTTGTACCTCATAATAGGGTAGCTTCTACAAATGAAAATCTAGAAGCTCTGATGAAAGACTTGGAAACAAAATTGAAGATTACAAATACTGGCATGGATGGCTACAAGATAGAACTGGTACTTTCATTAGTCTCTCTCCCTCCATCACCAAAATAGTTGGGCAAACCATCAGAGGTTATGAGAACACAAACTTCAGCTCTGAATATCATATATGATGGTCTTTTTGTACAATCTTCTACTCCTCTGGCAGATGAAATAGAAGAGGATGCAATTCTTAAATAGATTTTCAAGGAAGTACGACATTATGAGATTTCCTCAACCCAATATGGTCCTGGCTACAAGATGATTAAACGAATGGGATATTCAAGTACTGGTCCCCTGGGCAAACATCAAGAGGGTGTTATTGAACTGATTCAGCTACAAACAAAATCAACAAATGATAAGGCTGGACTAGGGTACAATCCAAAAAAGACATCAGACCAAAAACATGCTTCTAAGTATAAGTGGCAGAAAAGGATATCGTCTTCAACATTACAGGAAACAAACACTCAACAAACTCAAGCAGAGTGTGTAAAAGAGAAAGAGGAATCAACAGTCAAGAAAGAAGAAACAATCAGCACTCAAGCTCTGATGGTTCCAGCTACAACAATACAAGGAGTTGAGGTCCCAGAAGATATAAGAGACGAAGTAGAAAGAATCAAAGAATTGTTTGCACCACTAAAGGTTCTAGTCACATACACTGGTAGGCAACAAGTAGAAGATTCAGAGACTGATTCAAATGAGTATGAATGGGGTCCAGATCACCTCTCAGATACATCCACTACAAAAACTCCAAAAGAGTCTACTAGTATTACAGATGATACTCAAGAGTTGATGCGCATAAAACTAGAAAAGGAAATACAGGAAATTAGACTGAAAAGACAAGAAAATTGTGAACAAGGATTGAAAGAAGGAAGAATACCATAAAGTTTTTCATCTATTATATACCCCTCTAATAAAATAGAACAAATCAAGTATAGCACTACACAGGAAGAATTGGAAGCTACAGAAGTAGAACCAGTCAGCAGTCCAGAGGAAGCTGAATGGAGTAGACGACAAATAATCATAGAAACATCAAGATCATATCAATAGGTGTGTCAGATACAAATGATAAATGAGCCAGATCTTGAAGGAACTTGCAGCATTAAATATGTTGGTGTTGATACCATACATATACTCACTAAATCACTTGAAGAAGACTTGGAAACTTTATTTGATGACTCTGATGACTCTGACAACAGTCCTATTCTTGACAATATCTACTCGGCATCCAACTCTGAATCATCTAATGTAAATGATGAAAATTTGTCTACTGATCTTATTGTTGTCTAACCATGGTATGAAGTCCAGTCTGGTGTAGAGAATGACACTACAAGTATGTCTATTGGATTAGGTCAACCAAATATTAACATGCACTTTAATAATCATATTTTGACTCTTCCTGGTCTCAAGACATTTACACAAGGTATCTTTCTGGAACTCAACTTTTTGATTTGTAGTTGTGATGACAATACCGTGAACTCCCTCAACCTATCCAAAATTTATCCTTAGTACATCCAGAACTAATTGATTGTACTTTACAAGACCAGGCCATGAATATACCTACTTTTTCCAATGACTATATGTTAGCCTATTATCTCAATGCAGTTGAACCTATGGACTCTTCCACTAGTGAACAAAGTGAAAACATGACTGAGATAGATATTAAGTATCTTAGTTGTAAAAAAAAGAAAAATAAAAAATAAAAGATCTGATGGCGAAAACCATATTGTGGTGGTGTCAAAATCTAAAAAAGAGAAAATAAAGGACGTACCTAAGGGTGAAAACCTCTCTGAGGCGCCTAAAGGTGAGATAATTGATATACTACCAAGTCATTTTTAGGAGAGATCTTCTATATTTATTGAGCCAACTCGGCCAATGAACATTGAGAGTCAAGAGACACCACACATCATGCATGTAGCCCAATAACTATCAGCAGAAGAGTTGAAAGATTTAACTCATCTATTTTCATAAAAGAAGATCAATTTTGCATGGACATACTCTGATATGCCAGGCCTCGATCCTGATCTTATCATGCATCATCTTTCTATCACATCAGGAGTTAAACCAGTCAAGCAAAAACTCTGTAAGATGCACCCTCACATGGCACTACTAGTCAAAGGTGAGCTAGAAAAACTGCTAAAGGCTGGATTTATCAGAGCTATAGTCTATGCTGAATGGATTTCAAACATGGTACCTATGTCAAAGGCAGACAAATCTATTAGGGCTTGCACAGACTTCAGATATCTCAATAAAGCTTGTTCGAAGGATGACTTTCCACTACCAAAAATCGATATGATAGTTGACATGACTGCTAGATATGAGATGTACTCACTAATGGATGGATTCTTTGGCTATAATCAGATCAAAATAGCCCCTGGAGATCAAGAAAAGATAGCTTTCACCTATGCATGGGGAACCTTTTGCTGGAATGTCATGCCATTTGGGCTGAAGAACATAGGAGCAACTTCTCAAAGAGCAGTAACTACTATCTTTCATGACATGGTGCATAAGAATATGGAAGACTATGTTAATGACATTTTAGTAAAGACTATGAAGAGATCCATGCATAATCAAGAGCTAGGCCCTATACTAGATAGAATGCAAAAATTCAAACTTCGACTAAATCCAAAAAAGTGTGCATTCAGAGTGACATCTGGGAAATTGCTTGGCTACATCATTTCAAAGAAGGGAATCAAGGTTGATCCTGAGAAGGTCCAAGCTATAATGGAAATGCCACCTCCGAAGAACATCAGTCAAATGAGAAGTTTACAGGGACGTCTCCAATCAATCAGACGCTTCATTTCTCATCTGGCAGACAAAGCTCAACCTTTCACAAAAGTATTAAGAAAAGGAGTAATATACAACTAGGATCGAGAATGTGAACAACATCTTCAGAAAATCAAAGAGTACATGTTTAATCCACCAATACTGATGCTGCCAATTCAAGGAAAACCATTGATCTTATACATATCAGCCACTAATTCATCACTGGGGGTACTTCTGGCACAACAGGATGACAATAAAAAGGAACGAGCTATCTATTACATCAGCAGAACATTGGTGTCTTATGAAATGAACTACACCATAATAGAAAAATCATGCTTGGCATTAGTCTTTGCATCATAAAAATTGAGACACTACATGTTAGCACATTCAGTCAAGCTAGTGGATAAGATTGATCCGCTCAAGTATCTTCTCAACAAAGCAACACTCACCGGAAGATTGGCTAAGTCATGGTACTTACAGAGTTTGATATTAAATATGTGGAATGCAAAGCCATCAAAGGACAGGTAAGTGTAGATCAACTCGCTGAAGCTCCACTTGAAGACACTCAACCATTGCATATAGAGTTTCCAGATGAATCAATAATGCACCTTACTCAACAACCCTGGAAAATGTTCTTTGATGGGTCTTTCACTCAAAATGGTTCTAGTGTTGAATACTATTTGTTACTCCTCACGTATTCAATCCCAAGGTCTTATAATATTTTGTTCCCTTGCACAAACAACATTGTAGAATATGAAGCTTTGGTAAGTGGGATAAAGCTAGCTATAGAATGGAAGGTTGCAAAATTACACATCTTTAGAGATTCTCACCTGATCATCAATCAAATCAATGATACATATCAGACTCAAGATGAGAAACTAATTCCTTATAAGAGGATGGTGGATGAAGTCAAGAAATATTTTGCTTTTGTATCATTCCAATAGATCCCCAGATCCACAAACAGACTAGCAGATGTTATGGCTACCTTTGCATCTATACCTGAGTTACAAGAATCCAATTTTTGCTTTGAATTACTGGTGGAAGAGTTACATTACCCTGCCTATGATTCTCCTGAGACCCAAATAGTCATTCTATTATTGGACATGACTCATCCCAATACACCCATATTTACTCTTATCTACGAGACCAAATTATCCCTAAAAATCTTACCCATAATGAGAAAAGAAACCTAACCCGAAATGATTCACGGTATGCTATCATTGCTAACGATCTATCTAGATGAGGTTTAGATGGTGCATTGCTTAGGTGTCTAGAAATTGAAGAGTCTAAATATGCATTATCGGAAGTCCATGAAGGTATTTGTGGATCTCATTCGAATGGTCTTACTTTAGCTCAGAAACTTCTAAGGATTGGCTACTACTGGCCAGACATGGAGAAGGAAACTATAAAGTTTTCTAAGACTTGTGAGAAATGTCAGCTACATGGAAATCTCATACATGCTCTAGCAAGGGATCTCATACCCTTCATCACACATTGGCCTTTCCAGCAATGGGCCTTTGATCTCAGATCTATCCTGTATCATCTAATAGACATAAATTTATCATACCTACCATTGAGTATTTCACTAAGTGGGTAGAAGTGGTTCCACTCATCAAAGAAACCGACAAACAAGTAGCTCTGTTCATCCTAAACCATATCATTTGTAGGTATGAGATACATCTGTCCATCGTGACTAACAATGGAGGACAATTCAAGAATAAAGATCTAGATGAGCTCTATGAGAAATTCAAAATTAGACAACACTGGTCATCTTTATATTACCCTCAAGGTAATGGAAAACTTGAGGCATCTAACAAAAACCTGTTGACTATCTTACACAAAACAGTAAACAAATCTGGGAAGGATTGGCATCTGCAGCTCAATCTTGCATTATGGGCTTACAGAACAAGTATCAGAACAACTACTGGGGCTACACCTTTCTCTTTGGTGTATGGGTTCGAAGCATTATTACCTATTGAAGTAGAAATACCATCTCTAAGAGTTTGTTTGCAAGGTCTTGTTACTGATGAAGACTATAGAATATCTAGATTGCAAGAACTCGAATTGCTGGATGAACGTCGGCAAGTGGCATTTGATCATCTCAGAGTGTATCAAAAGAGAATGTCTAGAGGATATAACAAGAAGGTTTGACAAAGAGAATTTCAAGTTGGTGACCTAGTTCTGAGAGAAAATCCTAAAAATCAATAGTTTTGAGACAACAAAGGGAAGTTTGAACCCAACTGGCTGGGTCCCTACATCGTTACTGCAGTATTTGGCTCTGGTGCCTATCAGCTCTCAACATCGAAAGGAGAACAACTTCATGAACTGATTAACACAATCCATTTGAATAAATTCTTCACTTAGCATTCTTTGCTCCAAGGAACCTATACAACTGAAAAAGTCCTAAAAAAAAAATCATAAAAAGTCCTAAAAAAAAAAAAGAAAAATGGCCTGGGAAAACCTGCTAAACAAACACCTTGGTAAAAAAAAGAAGAAGAATCTCTGCCAAGTATGTGAAAACCTGGCAAATAGGCGCCTCTTGAACTCAATGCTCCATCTATCAACACAATGTTGGCATTTCCCACTTTCATGTATCTTTATTATCGCTTGTACATATTTCAGTCACTTTTGTGACATTCTGGTTCGTTGGAACCCTCATGGCTTGAAACTAATTAATGTCCTAGTCCTAGGGTAATCAACAGAGAAATTTACTTGTCCTAAGCAGTATCAACCAGGTCATCTTTACATCAGTGAAACTTGGTCGTCCACTCCGAGTCAGTCACCTGTCTCCTGACTACTAAAGAGTTTTATCACTGAGTAAACAAGCAAAACAACAAAATTGAAAACAATCACTAAACAGTTTGAGCTATGAATGAAAATTTACTTTGTATGTTGTCTTTTATATTGATTTTTGATTATTATCCCTCTGAGTAACTCGAGGAAGTCTATTTTGACTAAGAGGAGCAAGGATTGGGGGCATAATATTTTCTTTGTTTTCTGCTTGTATGAATGATTCTGATGATCTGGAAACATCTAATAAGCTGGGTGTCTATGATAAGAGCCTTCACATCAAGGTGAAATCGCCACACATACCTTGACTCTGCTTATTTGTATGCTACAGGGAGGTTCCCATCATTTTTTTGTCTGTTTTGAGGGAATTTCTTTATCACATAATCTGGGTCCCTGCGAAATTTGTCCAAGGATATGAAGGGAAAAAGGGTCATTATGGACAAGATAATTAATATTGCACATGAAAAGAAAGGAACTCTAATCTGTTAGTTATGTTTGTTATGCTTAGTGATGAAACTTTAGCATTTTATATCCAGTGAATAGGTTTAGGTTGCATCTCATTTTGCATTTCATTTTGTATTTTGTGAATTTAGAGTGATTTTGGTATGGTAATAATCTCTTTATATTTTGAATGAGAGTTGGATGTATCATCATTTCTTAGCTAAGTGGTCTCTTTTTCATCATTTCTCTGATCGAGTACTTGTGTATTGAGATGTTAGTTGCATACATAAGCATCTTATATAGATTCATACATTTCATTATCAGTCATTCGCATTCATCTTATTGCATAGAGAAAAAGAAAATTTGCTTTGCTCATTACTCATTTTCATCATTTATTTGCATAGATATAGAATAAAGCATATAGAAAGCATCTCAAAAATGAATCAACACAAGTACAATGAAGTCAAATCAGATCTCGTATATATATATATATATATATATATATATATATATATATATCATCAAGTCTCAGAGTACAAAATGATGTCAACTGACATCTACAAACTCCCATCGGAGCAAGAATTGTATAGGCTACAAAAAAAGGGTGTGTCTACGAAAAATCTCAGAGCTACAAAAAGAATATCTAACTCTCAGCCTCTCCCTCCTCACCTCCACCCTCAAGCACCCTCACTCCACTTAGTCTCACACCCACTGCCCCAAGGGATCCACCCTCTCCTCTCTATTGCCTACCTCCAGCAAGAAACCTGTTGTTGCTAGCACCAGGATCGCCACCTATCCGCCTCAGAGCCTTAGCTCTCTATCCCTATCTCTGTCCCTATCCTTGTCCCTATGCAGGGGCATCATCCTCAACCTCATCTATATGAGGTGCCTACTCAGTCAGATCAGTGAATCTAGGGAATGGATGCTGCTGGAACCAATCCCTGTACTAGGATAATACCCCCGCATCTACAATGTCATCCATGTAATCCCACCTGAGTCATTGTAACCCAATCAACTCATGCATACCCAAGGCATAAGATAACCTCGGTGCCCATCCATGCCTCTCCTCATCACTATATCGCGCGTATGCAATGAACTCCTATGAGATCCCCTGAGGTCTACCATACTACCTCATCACTCAAGAAGCCATGAATTGCTCAACCACAGTCTGTGATCTGCCAATGAGTGGACGAGTAACAAACAGATCTCTCCAAACAATCCTCCAATCATCCCACGGCTCTAAACCCCTATACGGTCTCCATGTCACGACTATCAAGTCATCTAGCTGTTGTCTCCAAAAATCTGTCTTGTCTAGATGGGGCTGAGTAATATAACTTGAATATCTATATATGATAGGCTGACCAAGATCTCTACCATCATCTACAATCGACCTGCATACTAGGAGGTGCTCCCAAGCCCATACCTATTAAATCAATACTCTAGCAGCCATGCTCCCTATAAACAATCTCATGCATCTCGTGATACATGTGGGATAATATACAAGAACCCCAACCTAATCTCTGAGGGGTCTCAACAAGCCTCTCTAGCATCTTGCTTCATCCACACAAAAATCCGTGTTGTCCCCTATCCGGCATAAGAAAACAACCAATAAACCCTGCTAAGATGCAAGCAAGTGGAAAATCCTTACTGTTTATCGTGAAAGTGGATTAACAACAATGTTGAAAGACTAAATGAATTCAACCACAAAACCCTAGCCTAACAACAACAAAGATCCACCATAACATATGAAGATTACCTAAGACAATGCAAATCAAATGAAATCACAAAGATTATACCATAACATGTCCCATAGGGTTTGGATCTCCATTCTTCCTATCTCCATTGATCTTGCTTGATATATTTGCTCTCAGATTTTATATGTGCACAAGAGCTCAACAAACAACGGAATGTGGTTGCAAGTAGGATCTCATATGCCAAGTAGTCAATTGATCAAGTAGTTAGTTAGGATGCATAGATTGATTAGGGTTGATAACGAAGGAAGTATCCTCTTATATAGAAGACACTATAAGAAATTGAGGGATAAGATTGAGAGGTGTAAAAGGAGGTCAGCTATGATTAGAGGGTAGGTAAAGAAAATAATAAAATAATGAGAGGGTAGGTAGTGTATGAATTAAGAGATGAATGACATGTGTCATGGGTAGAAAAGGCTAATGAATTAATTAAATAAATAAAGATTTATTTAATTAATAGTAGAAATGGGATCAATTAAATAAATAAGATATTTATTTAATTTAAGAAAAGGGATAATTTAAATAAATAAATGTATTTATTTAAATGAGAAATAAGGCTAGAAGAGGATAAATGAATTAATTAAATAAATAAAGATTTATTTAATTAATAGAAGAATTAGGCTTAGATAATTAAATAAATAAAATATTTATTTAATTAGACATGATAATTTTAGGTGTCTACATTTTGCCCCTCTTTGAGACAATGCGGCTTGTCGCGTTGTTTCAAAGAAGATAACATGAACTGATACAAAGTTGCCCCAAGATGGGAATGATATGCCCCCTCAAGAGATTGGATGAAAAAATGTCTGAAAATATCACAGACAATCTCTCGATAAGAAAGACGGGATAGAATGGACTGACCGGATAAAGTGACAGAGTCATGGGATAATGAAGAATGACTCGGGAAACGAGGGCTAGGGTAGTCTATAATATAGACCACGAGGGAAATACATCCTCATTGTCATCCACACATCCAAGAGATCAGAGTGCAAAGCAAGATAGAGCAGCATCAGTCAACAGTGATGGCAATGATTCATAGATTCGATCGCGTTTGTCGATTTCAGAGGCCAACAGAGGTAGGAGAGCCAGTAAGTACCACAAAACCTCCTTGTACTTTGTTGCATTTATTGTTGTCATTAATGCATGCTAGATAGGGTAATAAATGCGCTCTAGGATAGGGTCCAAAAAATGTCAAAAACATTCAGGCGCGTCTGTGTTGGTGCCAGGCACGTCTATGCTCGATAGGCGCGTCTGCGTTGGTGCCAGGTGCGTCTATGTTAGGAAAAGCGTCTATGCAGAATGCAGTCATGTCTATGTCATGCAGGCACGTCTGTGAAATTCAGGCGCATCTATGCAGAGCATAGGCATGTTTGTGTGTGTCAGGTGCGTCTATGCTAGGTAGGCGCATTTATGTAGTCTCAAAGAGCATTTATGTCAAAAATGTGCATTTGTGTCTTCTAGGTCAAATCGGCAATTCTGTGATGAACATACATTGTCGATTGGATAAGCTGCTGAGAGGATACACTCAAGAAGGTCCTCTAGGGAAGACTAGGATAGCAGATAGGGCTAGGATTGACAATTTTGTGATAGAACATACGTTGTCAATTATGAAACTACTCAAGAGGATTCACTCAAGAATAGGCCCTAGGATAAGATAGATCAAGGCACTTTTTGATGAACAGTGAGTACCAAAATATAGTACTTTGTGATGAACAGGGAGTACTAAAATATGAGCAACACTTATTGATGAATAGTGAGTGCAAATGTGAGCAGCACTTTGTGATGAACAGGGAGTACCACTAGGATAGAAGCAACACTTTGTGATGAACAGTGAGTGTCACTAGGATAGAGCATCATACGTATGTAGATAAAAAGTAGCATTTTGTGATGAACAGTGAATGCCACTAAGACTGATATGATTGATTTGATTGACTGCAGGAGTATCTGCCTATGCTGAGTCACGGGAGAGATTCCCATCGACTCAGAGGTTGCGACCTGAGTTGACAGCCGAGGATCGAGCTGCGAATGAGGCTATGGGATTGAGACATATTCTGTATGTGCCTGAGTTTTGGGCAAACATGGGATTGCTGACTGCACTGGAGGAGAGGTGGCACTCTGAGACTTGCACTTTTCATTTGCATATGGGGGAGATGATAGTCACCCTAGAGGATGTATACAGGATTCAACGGATACCGATTGATGGGGAACTGATTCCGTATGATCGAGACAGAGACAGGGATGCCCCGAGACAAGTGTTCCAGGATCTGGCATTGGAGATGAGGGTTGGACATGTTGCTTGGGATACCATGGCAGCGATAGGGTTAGCGCTACCAGCGGTACTGGGAGGAGTGATTAGTGGGTTCTTGTATCCGCATAGAGCGACATGAGAGTTGGCTGTGGGCTGGGGAGGTGCACTAGAGGCATTAGTTACTCAGCACACCAGATATGCTTGGGGACCATGCATGCTGGCACATTTATATTATGAGCTGCATCAGTTTGTGTACCAAGGATCAATGGGATTGGGCTGCAGAGTGACATTGCTACAGGTGTGAGCATATGAGCATCTACCAGTGACACAACTGATACACTTCAGGGGCAGGGGCCATGGACGTAGTTTTGTGCATTTGTATGATATAATCACCTCGCAGCCATGGATTGGCAGGTTATTAATGACATTGATATGGTGATATGGAGGCCATACCTGGGATGCAAGCAGTGGGAGGATGATGTAGTAGAACTACCCTACACCTTCTGAAGCAGGCATCTAATTGGGCAGATGCCCTATGTACTGGAGAGGCAGCTGGTTGATAGGGTTGGCAGACAATTTGGCAGGATCCAGTGGATGCCACGGGGTTCAGGCATGTATGCGTGAATGGTCAGGGATCAGGTGCACTTTGGGCCGTTGCTATCATATGATCAGGCTATTACACAGCTAGTGGAGATGATGCCCTTACCCTAGGATATGTGGCCAGAGATCAAGGATGCCGACATGGATGCAGAGTACACAACGTATTGGGCCGAGCATCCATTCCCACGCTTGACAGATCCAGGAGAGTCGCTAGATGGAGATGCTGGTGGGGATGGTGATGATGATGGAGATGATGGGGGTAGAGGTCGATGGAGGAGGCGGGGTGTAGTTGGAGAGAGGAGGGTGGCACCGTGGAGGGAGGGTGGAGAGGACAGACAAGCTTATATTGTGAGTGGTTGCGATGGATTGCCGCTACAGGTGCTAGCAGCACAGGGTCCCAGACAGGTGTAGGGACAGGGATAGGTACAAGTATAGGTACAGCCACCAGTACAGGCATAGGAATAGGAGCAGGCACCCATACAGGGGAGCCATAGGGGGGAGGCATAAGAGGAGGCACAAGAGGCCGAGGCGGAGGAGGATGAGCTGGTTGAGCTGAGGGAGATCTGCCAAGGATAGGAAGATGAGATCCAGGAGCTAGAGAGGGAGAGGGATAGACTCAGGAGTTGGCTCAGAGATACTGAGCGTGAGCAGGACCAGGCCATTCAGTGCTACATAGAGGCTGAGACAACACTGAGGGTTGGGAGGCAAGCGGCAGAGGACACAGGGGCTGGATATGTCTATGTGCTATGGGCAAGAGAGGAGATAGGCTACTGGTGAGATCTATATTATGGTGCAGTACCACCAGATTAGTGGGCGAGGAGCTTCCGAAGACCATCACGTATAGTGACGGCCACTGGAGGGAGTCAGAGGAGACAGGCGTCCAGCAGTGGGGTTATGGGTCCTCCACCACCACCAAATAGGGGGGATAGGAGGGATGATCCTAGGGTGGGTCCTTCCAGGGCTCAGATTCCGTCAAGGCTAGGCAGCTCCGAGGGAGGGAGTTCATCATAGCCATAGAGGGCTCCCTATGTATCAGTATTGTACCATTTTGTATGATGATGTAGACACCTGCGGGTGATTGTAGCCATATGATTTTGATATCATTGTATCATGACACTTTATATATATATATATATATGAGATGATTCATCTTTGCGGTAGCTATATGCGTGTGTACCTATGTGATGAGATGCTCTTATGTTGTATGTTTCTATATGATGCTTATGTTATGGATGCCAATATGTATATGATGCCATGCAATATTTTAGTTCTTTTATGTTTTATATGTTATGTTGATGCAAATGCAAATGTATAAAATGCTAATGAATATGATAATGCAAATAACTATATACATGATGAGAATGTAAAATGTGCTAATATGTGTTGTGTGCAGGATGTGATGCAATTGTGATATCTATATGTATGTATGAAAAAAAAAATTAATATGTGGTAATGCAGGTGCAACTACATGAAATGTAGATATTTTTGGCGTGCCATTATACTCAGTCATGTGATAGCAGGCTACATGGACTCAAGAAGGACGATGGAAGTCAATCAAGAAAGGGGGATGGAAGAGAGAAGATATGAAAGTGAAAGAGCTTCTTGTGTGTTATCATCATTGAGCTTTATTATGGCAAAATAGGTTATGACAATCGAGGCATATGTTCGACCCAGAAAGTCATTGTACCCGTTTGCATGGAGATAAGACAGTCACAAACAAGGAATGCCCCAGTTCACACTAGACTCACAGTGTCCTCATATCCTTGGACAAGTCATAGCATTACTAAAAGACAATCCATAGATAGCAAATACAAATAGGTGACGATACCCCATCCTCGCCTTTCTAGTCAAAGACATCATGGAGATAAAATCTCTAGTCAGAGACATCCTAGAAAAGCTAAAAGACATGTCACCAAAAGATAAAATCAAAAGAAAACCAAGACTCGACACCAACATCCACCGTAGCCCTCAAATTTAGTGTCTCTTGTCACTTGTATAAGTCTTATTTGATTGTGGTCAAAATATTTACTTTCACAAAAAGGATAGATAGCACTGAACCATATGTTGTCTGAGTCTATTGAAAGATTTGATTTTGTTGAAGCCCATTGTTTCTACCGTCTCATCTGAAACTGATTGAATCCATGAAACTGATAGTTTATTGCGAAGAAGATGAAACTTTATTGTGGATTGGCAATCAAATGTTGCTTTATTGTGCATTGTGCGCGGATAGACTGAAGGAAGCTGGAAGAAATCGTACTCCTCAGAACATGTGATGTTCTCAGTTCCACACCCATCACTAGACGTAGGATTTTCCTTAGCCACAGATAGGATCTGATTTATTATGGATGGAAAGGGTGAAAAGGAAGGATTATTATGAATGGCTAACCAATCTTAGGTAGATCAATAACAAGCCATGATGGGAATGGGTATGTTTATTATGGATGGATAGGCTTGTGAGTGTGTGTGAAGTGAAGGATGAAATGGAATCCTGAAGGAGGGAGGAGCAATGTCTCTACGCATGGCGCTGGTGACCTAGTTTTCACCATGGTACTTGCCCAGGGCACCACCGAAGTGGTTTTCACCATTGGACGAAATTATTTCTCTTTACTTTTTTTGATTTTTCAATGTTTGTTTATGTCACAAGGCACCTGTTTGCCAGGTTTTCACCAAGTAACGATTTTTTGTTTTATGATTTTTTTTGTATTTTTGAAAATTTTGAATTTTTTTGTATTTTTGATATTAGGATACTCTGAAGAGATATGTGTAAAACCTGCGAAGGTGCATGCTATTGATAGGATCCTCCAAAGGTTCACCTTCTATAGTTGAGAGCTGATATGCCCCAGATCCATATGTTATTGTAATGATGTAAGGACCAAGCCAATTTGGTTCGAACTTGCCCTTCTTCTCTCTATCTTGCTGATTTTTGGGGTTTTCTCTAAGAACCAAATCACCTACTTCAAATGTGTGAGGCTTGACTTTGTGATTGTAGCTGCGACTCATTCGTTGTTGATAAGCCTTGAGATGATTAAAAGCAATTTGTCTTCGTTCATCCAATAGTTCAAGTTCTTGTAAGTGAGAGACCCTGTATTCTTCATCACTGATAATGTTTTGCAAAGAGACTCGTAAAGAGGGTAACTTGACCTCAATAGGAAAGATAGCTTCAGCGCCATAGACAAGTGAATAGGGTGTCACTCCTGTAGGTGTGCAGACACTTGTGCGGTAAGCCCAAAGTGCAGGATTAAGTTGGATATGCCAATTACAGCCAATGTCATCGACTATCATTTTTAAGATTTTGAGGATTGTTTTATTAGACACCTCAGCTTGACCGTTACCTTGGGGGTAATATGGTGTGGAGAAATGATGGGAAATATGGAAGCGATCACAGAGTTCATGAACATCTTGATTTTTGAAGGGACACCCGTTATCGGTGATAATAGAAACAGGAATACCGTATCAACAAATGATATAGTTGAGAATGAACGTAGAAATCTATTTTCTAGTGACTTGCATGAGAGGCATGACTTCAATCCATTTTGTGAAATACTCTATGGCAGTGATAATGAATTTATGACCGTTGGAAGAAGGAGGGTGAATCTTGCCTATGAGATCGAATCCCCACTGACAAAAAGGCCAAGGAGTCGCAATTGGTTGAAGTTCTTGCGCTAGCGCATGAATGAGGTCTCCATGAAGTTGACATTGCTTACATTTCTTGACAAACTGATATGAGTCTTTTTCCATATTGGGCCAATAATATCCAGTCCTGATGAGTTTCTTGGCTAAGGTAGGACCACTAGAATGTGGACCACATATCCCTTCATGTACTTCACGTAACGCAATCTAAGTTTTGTCGCTTTCCAAACATCTAAGAAGAGTGCCATCTACACCTTGACGGTATAGGACATCGGCTAAAATGACATATCAAGAAGATTGGTGAATGAAAGTGCGACGTTGGTTATTGGATAGATTAGGAGGTAGGTTATTGTCACAAAGGTATGTGAAAATGGAACCATATAACTAGGACTCGGGACCGACGACACATATCATCTCAGTAGGAGTGATTTCATATGAAGGAACCAAAAGGTTATCCACCAAGAACTCATAGCGGGTCTCATTTAGAGGTAGATCGATCACTGAAGCAATTGTAGCCATGGCATCTGCAGCTCGATTCTGCTCTCTTGGTATCTGCTCAAAGTCTATTTTTGTGAAATGTTGTTTTAGGTCATCCACCATTCTTTTGTAAGGCATTAATTTCTCATCCTTTGTTTGGTAGTCATCAGTTGCTTGACGGATTACAAGTTGAGATTCCCCAAAAACATGAAGTTCCTGGATCTTCTACTGAACAGCAATCTGTAATCCTGTTGTTAATGCCTCATATTCCGCTATATTATTAGTGAAAGGAAATGATAAGCAGTATGATTTTGGTATAGAATTCCCTTGAGGAGTTATAAAGAGGATGCCAGCTCCTGCCCCATGCTGTGTGTATGAGTTGTCAAAGTATAATTGCCATGGTTTTGTATGTGACACTGTTAAAATGGATTCATCTGGAAATTTTGAAATTAGAGGAACATCGTCTATCATGGGAGCATCTGCTAATTGATCTGCGATGGCTTGTCCTTTTATTGCTTTTATGTCCATATAATCGATGTCAAATTCACTCAGGATCATTACCCATTTGGCTAGTTGCTCAGTAAGTGTTGCTTTATTGAGAAGGTATTTCAATGGATCGATCCTTGCAACCAACTTAGTCTTATGAGTTAGCATGTAATGTCGTAATTTCTGTGAAGCAAAGACCACGGCGAGACATGCACACTCAATTGGTGTGTAGTTTAGCTCATATCCTACCAATGTGTGACTGATATAGTACACTGCCTTTTCTTTGCCTTCAGCATCTTGTTGTGCTAAGAGTGCCCCCAGTGCTGTTGAAGTAGCTGATATGTACAGTAATAAAGGCTGATCTGGAATTAGTGGCATCAAAACTGGCGGATTCAAAAGATAATCTTTGAGTACCTGGAAAGCCTGTTGATAGTTATCATCCCATTTGAATTTGATGTTTTTATGTAGCAAGTGCTAAAAGGGATTACATTTATCTGCAAGTTGTGCTATGAATATTTGTATGGACTGGAGTCTCCCTTGCAAAGATCGAAGTTGACTGATATTTCTTGGTGGTTGCATTTCTAGGATGGCTTTGACTTTTGCTAGATCGGCTTTGATTCCTCTTTTTGATACAATGAATCCTAGGAGCTTCCCGAAGGTTACTCCAAAGACACATTTCTTGGGGTTTAATCTTACTTTGTATTTTTCCAACCGATCAAAGATGATTGAAAGTACGTCCAAATGTGTATCTTTGTCTACTGATTTTCCCAAGAGGTCATCCACATAATCTTCCACAGTAACGTACATGAGATCATGAAAGATAGTAGGCATGGCTCTTTGATATGTAGCGCCTGCATTTTTTAGCCCGAAGGGCATGACATTCCAGTAGAAGGTTCCCCAAGGACAAGTAAATGTCATTTTGTGTTGATCCTCAGACGCAATCTTTATTTGATTATAACTAGAGAATCCATCCATCAAAGATAACATTGCATGACCTACTATGAGATCAACAATCAAGTCAATATTTGGTAATGGAAAATCATCCTTAGGACAAGCTTTGTTGATGTCTTTGAAATCTGTACATATTCTGATACTACAATCTGGTTTACTAACAAGCACTAAGTTGGAGATCCATTCAAGATAATCAATTGGGTGTATGAATCCAACATCCAATAATTTCTCAAGTTCTACTTTGACTAGTAATGCCACTTGTGGATGCATCTTTCTTAATTTATGTTTCACTGGTTTTGCCCCCGGTTTAACTGTCAAATGATGCATTACCAAATCTGGATCCAATCCAAGCATATCAGCGTATGACCATGCAAAGTTGATTTGTCATTTTTTGAAGAAACTTATGAATTTTGACCTTTCTAACTCCGTCAAAGATTGGGCTAGGAATATGTTGTGTGGAACCTCTTCCGTACCAATATTTGTTTTGATAGTCTCCTCTACCAACATGGATGACTTTTTCTCATATGATGCTGGGAGAATGTCGAGCCTTCCATCTTCGGGTGCCTCAGAGAGGTTTTCGCCCTTAGATATGTCCTTTCTTTTTACTTTTTTGGGGTCAGACAGCGCCACAATGTGGTTTTCGCCATAAGACCCTTGGTTTGTTTTTATTTTTATATTTTTGCGACTAGAAGGCCCGACACCCTCACCGAAATATGCCACGCTATTGAGTTCTATAGTGTATCCCACTTTATGGTCCCCAGGGGGAAGATCATCTCATATGCCAAGATAGTCAATAAAAGCTTCATCATTTTGGAATGTGTCAAACTGTGCAGGTCCTTCATGATCCCAGTCAATAAGTTGGTGATGAACGAGGGGAAGGCCTTTAATGTCTTCAAAGTTAGTAGGGCTAAGAGTGAAGATGCAGTTATATTCAGGTATGTCGAGGTAATTATCGAGGTCATTGTTGGAACTCTCCTCATCAGTCTCGATTGTGAACAAATCCAAATTATCATTATTAGTAGCGCATTATGGGATAGGTGTTCTCATTCTATGTGATTTCAACCTAGAACCTAGAGACAAGGATTGTGTGGAATCCTCAGGGGTTGTTTCTTAACCAACTTTGAATTTCCTATTAAATTCCTCTTCTTCTGTTGGGTCACTTGGTTCTCTGAATATCTCAGTGAGCTCATAGTCACTAGAGGATTTGTCTGAACCCCATTCCCATTCATTGGAGTCTGTAGAATAGCGATTTTCTTGTTGAATTTTGGCATCTTTGATTTTTAATGCTTCTTCTATCTTTTTAGTCACGAAACCAAGTCCCTTCATGTTCCTTTTTGAATGTCAATTCAGGTTGTAAAGGTTCAATGATGCCTTCCTTTCTTAACCCAAGAGGGCTTTTGCCATCATACCCAATTTTTTGTAGAATCTTGAACCCTTTGCCATACTTCTCACATGGTATACTAATGTGATCTTGTGTATCATCTTCAAGGTCTTTGTAAAGCATTTTGTATAAATCTTCCTCTTCCAGTTCACCCCATCTTTGAAAGATAGTAGGCTCCCATTTGAGTATAAGGATAGATACCTGCTTATTAGGATGTGGTCTTCCATATTCTTTTGGTGAACTCATAACTTGTTGTAAGTACATGGTCTGATTCAAAGTGTATTCACCCATGCCTTTGTCCTAGAATTTGCCCTTAAGTTCACCTTGTTTTGATGTCAAATGTTTTAATGACTTAGATCAATGTATGCAGAAGAAGGAACAGCTTCCCGGTTACTGGGAATGATGGTCTCAGTTTTTGGTCTCAAGTTATTGCAATATATGAATGGATTAGGATCACCATTAACTGTTATTTCAACTCCATTGTGAGGAAACTTAATGCATTGGTGATATGTAGATAGGACTGCCCTCATTTCATGAATCCAAGGATGTCCTAGCAATATGTTGTATGTGAGATTAAGATCAAGTACTTGACAAACCACATCCTTTGTAACTGGCCCAACTCTGAGAGGTAAGGTGACTCCGCCCTTGGATGAACGCTCTTCATCATCATATGCCTTGATGGTAATTTTTTTTGTAGAATTCACAGCTTTGTCAAAATATACCAATTGTTTAATAGTGCTCAATGTACAAATGTTTAGACCTACTCCTCCATCTATCAGGACTCGTTTTATTTGATGTTTGTGTATGAAGGCTTCGATGTGTAACGGTGCATTATGTGGCTGACTTACGGAGGCGTTATCGGCTTCTGTGAATGTAAGGGAGTGTGGTATGGAAAGGTATCCCACCATGGCTTGAAACTGGTCCACATTCAGATTAGTAGGAACGACAGCTTCTCTCAATATTTTGTCAAGAATGGATTTATGTGTGGGGGATATGCGTAGGAGCTCAAGGATGGAGATGAGTGCGGGTGTCTTCCCTAACTCTTCTACAAGGTCATACTCAGGTTTGGTTGATGAGGAAGTGGTGTTCTTGGTTGGAGCACCTTGCAAAGTGAATTTACCTTGGCGGGTTGTAACATGACATTCAGAGGTAGGTTCGGAAGAAGATCCAATGCCTTTCAGAACGATCTTGGGTCTCTGGGTAGAATTCTCAGGGGTTTTGTCCTTGATGATAATGGTAGAGACATAATTGTCCATCGAGATGTGATTGATGGTTGAATCATAGTTATAAAATGCTCTGGTATAGTTGGTTTGGTCATCTATTGCTGCAGCTTTTCCCTTATCATGCTTTGGGAATGGCTCCTTAAACATCTCATGTTATTGATTGGAGGAGTATCCTTCAATCTCAATGTCACCTTTATCAATGAGATATTGTATAATGTTCTTTAGTAGATGACAATTTCCTGTTTTATGACCCTTGCTCTTATGAAATTCACAATATTCATCATCATTCCACCAATTTGGTTTCACCTTTGGCTCATATGGAGGAAAATTTGGAATAGTGATTACCTTGTTTGCCACTAGCTTTTTGAAAACTGACTCAAGTGGTTCTCCCAATGGAGTGTACTTCCTTCGTGATTTAGAAGTTGTTTGAGTATTCACTTGATTGTTTGTAGAGCTTGATCTTGAAAAAATGATTTTGGGTCGCACTGTATTGGCATCAACAACACCATCATTGACTGTGTTCTTGTTTTTATTCCAAAATCTTGGCTTGTCTTTTCCTTTAAAGTCATCTTTGTTTTCCTTGAATATCTTAATGACTCCTTGTTCAATTAGGACCTTTTCTGTCGCTAAGCCTTTTTCAATGACGTCCTTGAAGGTGGACAAACAAGCTTTCCTTAAGTCATAACCAATCTCTTTGTTAACATTTTGGGTGAACATTTCTACCATTTGTTTTTGTGGAATTTCACAAGAGCATCTGCTGGCTAGATTCCTCCATCTTTGTAAAAATGATGCAAAAGACTCTCCCTCTTTTTTCTTGGTGTTGCACAAAGTAGTGACTGATATGTATGTCTCTATATTGTAGGAGAAATGTTGAATAAATGCCTCTGCTAAGTCACCCCATGACTTAATTCTAGGTGGAAGTTGGGAGAACCATTCCATAGCTTGATCGCCTAGGCTCTATGGGAATAATCTCATCAAATATGTCTCTTTTGCTGCTACCTCAATGCAAGCTATGAAAAACTATCTTATGTGTGCCTTAGGATCCCCTTTTCCTCTATACTTATCAAACTTAGTTGTCACAAAGTGTGTAGGAAAACGAGGTATTGGAATGCTCTTGTCAAATGGATAAGGACATATGTCTCTCATTGTGTATGTTGGCTTCGGTGTATTTATGTCCTCCATTTTCTTTTGTAAGTCCCTAATTTGTTGCTCCAAATTGCTCTTAGGTGGAGATCAACTTCTTGGACCATACCCCATCCTTGAGGTACCAATTGGAGGAGAAGCATGTTGCATATATGGATGATATTGATCATACACATGTTCATATGGAGGAGGTCTATAATGATGCTACGTATATGGACCAATTAGTATAGATTCATGTTGAGGAATGAAATATCTACTTTGTCCATGTATACCATACTCTACAGGCATGTCATGTTCTAATGTGTTGCCCCCAAGTTTGACATGGGGTTTCCTTGTGTCCAAATTTTGAGCATGCCTTTGAGTATCCAATTGCTTTGGTGGTTGATCCTTAGTGTTGATATGTGATTGAGCATATTTTTCTGCATAAGACTTCCATAATAGTTTGCGAAGGTGAGTATCATATTCTTGACCATGTGTGTATGGGACCTCTAGTTTTTGAAACAAAGGTGATGGTGATTCAGGCACCATATGTGGTCCTCTATTGCCTCCACTATTAGGTCTCCTTTGATCCATGTTGGAGTGAGGTTGTTGCAAAGGTCGATTTTCCATTATTTGAGACATGTCAAAATCATGAGGTATCTTGGCTCCACTTTGTGCCATCATTTGTAAGAAGTATTGTCTATCCCTCCTCATTATTTCCTCAACCAATCGATTAAAATGGGGATCCATAATGGATTCTTCCACATCTGCTAAATGTACTGAAAAGTTGTCCATATTGTCATTGCGTGTATCATTGTTGTTTGTAGTGTCTATGTGCTCAACATTTGGAATGTTTCTATAAGCATCTATGTCAGGTAATGTAGTATGATCAGAATTGGAAAAGATATCATTGTCATACTCATAGGAACTCATGTTTGCGGACTCTTGAGCCTCTTTAGTTTCTCTCCTATATTTTTGGGAATGAGTTTCAACCATGAACTAGGTATTGACCAAGATGTTTGAGACTAGATGAAAATGGAAAGAGTATGGAAGACTAAGAGTTGGATGGAAGGTAAATGAATCTTAAGGTTTACTTGCAATGACCAAAGTGTAAGACCAAGTATGTATGTAGTAGAGTAGGTGTGGCTTCCAAATAGAGGAAAGTTTCTCTTGATGAGGTAAGTTGACCTTGACTCTAAGTAAGACCAAATGAGACCCAAAGGTGATGGACCTTGATGAGGGACCACTTAGCAAAATGTTGTTGTATGTAATGTGTTGACAAAGCAAGATGAGGACAAGCAAGTGACCTTTTGACTCAAGTTTAGACAAATGTGAATGTAATGCAAGATGGAAAGAAATGATGGACTTTGTGAGACCCAAAGATAGGTTGAATGCTAGATGAAAACCTGGAGCAATAACCTAGGAAGCTCAAGAATTCTGAAACTGACTGTGTTTTGTTTGCTGGACTGTAAAAGTTTTTTCAATTATGAACATAGACGTGCATGTATACTGCACAGATGCGATTTCCTAACACAGATGTGGTTCTATTTAACACAGACACATTTCTGAGATTTTGGTAAATGCAATGTTGATTCTGGAAACACAGACATGTTTCTACCCTTCATAGATGTGGTTATATCAGACACAGACGCGTTTATGCAAAATTTATGCAATTTTTTTTCAATCTGTGAAGTTATTTTGTTGTGACCAAATCTGAATGTTTGACTATTTTTCCATGACAAGATGACACAGTGTTGATGAGGACTCAATGTTTGGAAGTGTCTAGACAAAATGACTCAAAGAAAAGTGTGTTGTTTGATGTAAAATTGTTTTCCATACACTTGAAGACACAAAAGACACAATGTGTTGCTGTTTGGTCTTGAATGTTTGATTGTTCAAAATAAGTCAAGCACAATTCTTATGGCTGGCCAAGACAATAGTTGTTGATCCCACATGAGGTTTTACCCCCAAGGCTACACTATTCAGAGTGGATACTTAGATGCTTGACCTCACTGGCTCCACCCTCGGCACTCACTTCTCAGGTCAGCCAAGCATCAATCCCCATGAAAACTCCCCATGGCAAACTTTGTATCTCTACTAAGAACTGTATGTGTGTGGGCCGCTACCAGAGGTCCGACCTCTTGCCCCAACAACTAGAAGGATTTGGGCTTCTAAAACAAAAAGGTGCTAGTAAGGGCATCCACTCGTGTGGCCATACATGCGGCACTTTCAGCTCTGTAAATACAGAAGGCTCCTAGCCGGTAGGGGTTACGCCCTACAACTGATCAAATAAATTTGATCAAACGGGTTTATGGGGAGACATAGTGTCGGTATGAACTAATCAGCACACGTTATCCATAGTTTTCACCATGAATACAGTTGTTTATAGTGGTTCGGAAGAGGTGGGTTTTCCTCGCTACCACTTGGGTCATTCTCTTCTCACTAGTAGTCCTAATGACCACACGGGAAGACAGGCCCTCTAAAGATTAAACAAAAAGAGCGTATTGCTCGAGACACAAAAGACAATCATTCAATTTTAGTGCACCAATTGAAGTGTTTGCTAATCTATAAAAACAAGGCACACAATAAAAATCAAAAAACCCTTGCCAAGGTCCTGCAACAAAGATTTTTTAGTATTTTGGATTGTTTGGAATAATCACCCCTTCCTGCAAGCACACAAGTTAGGTAAATTTTTAAATCCAAAAGACTTTGTGAAATAGGGGCCTTCAACAAAATGATTTTGCTTTCAAGACAAGCTGCACTAATTTCATTAGCTAGATTTGGAAATGTTAGCTCAAAATAATCCAGATCTAAAAAAAACAAAAAAAACTGAATGACTAAAAACCGAATCAATAAAACTCCAAAAATGAAATCAATGCACACAGACGCGGTTACCCCAAACATAGACGCGGCTCTCTGACGCAGATGTGCTTCTGTGAAACACAGACGCAGTTTCAGAACACAGACGCGGCTGTCTGACGCAGACACACTTCTGCGAAACACAGATGCGGTTTCAGAACGCAGACACGGCTTCTGGACACAGACGCGTCTAAAAACACCACAGACACAACTAAGGAACGCAGACGCAGTTTTCGAAATCTACAAAAAAATAAAATACTGTCGAGGATGTAGACGCGATCCAAGATGTCACAAACGCGATAGAAAACCAAAAACGCGATCCGAAAGTACGCAGACGCGAAAATACCAAAATGTCGTCGAAAATGTGAAATCTGCAACTTCAAAATACAATACCTGTAACAAGGATGTTAAATGCAAAAGGGACAAGAGTCCCACCGAGCGTGCCAAAATGTTTATGGTGAAAGTAGATTAACAACAATGTTGAAAGACTAAATGATTTCAACCACAAAACCCTAGCCTAACAATAACAAAGATCCACCATAACATATGAAGATTACCTAAGACAATGCAAATCAAATGAAATCACAAAGATTATACCATAACATGTTCAATAGGGTTTGGATCTCCATTCTTCCTATCTCCATTGATCTTGCTTGATATATTTGCTCTTAGATTTTATATGTGCACAAGAGCTCAACAAAGAACGGAATGTGGTTGCAAGTAGGATCTCATATGCCAAGTAGTCAATTGATCAAGTAGTTAGTTAGGATGCATAGATTGATTAGGGTTGATAATGAAGGACGTATCCTCTTATATAAAAGACACTATAAGAAATGGACGGATAAGATTGAGAGGTGTAAAAGGAGGTCGGCTATGATTAGAGGGTAGGTAAAGAAAATAATAAAATAATGAGAGGGTAGGTAGTGTATGAATTAAGAGATGAATGACATGTGTCATGGGTAGAAAAGGCTAATGAATTAATTAAATAAATAAAGATTTATTTAATTAATAGAAGAAGTGGGATCAATTAAATAAATAAGATATTTATTTAATTTAGGAAAAAGATAATTTAAATAAATAAATGTATTTATTTAAATGAGAAATAAGGCTAGAAGAGGATAAATGAATTAATTAAATAAATAAATATTCATTTAATTAATAGAAGAATTAGGCTTAAAATAACTAAATAAATAAATATATTTATTTATTTAGACAGGACAATTTTAGGTGTCTACATTTTGTCCCTCTTTGAGACAATGCAGCTTGTTGCGTTGTTTCAAAGAAGATTAGATGAACTGATACAAAGTTGCCCCAAGATGGGAATGATTTTCCCCCTCGAGAGATTGGATGAAAATGTCTGGAAAGATCACAGACAATCTCTCGATAAGAAAGAAAGGTTAGAATGGACTGATCAGATAGGTTAGAGTGACAAAGTCACGAGATAATGAAGACTGACTCGGGAAACTAGGGCTAGGGCAGTCTATAAAATAGACCATGAGGAGAATACATCCTCATTGTCATCCACACATCCAAGAGATCATAGTGCAGAGAGAGAATAGAGCAGTAGCAGTCAGCAGCGATGGCATTGGTTCACAGATTCGATCGCATTCGCCGATTTCAGAAGCCAGCAGATGCAGAAGAGCTGATAAGTACTGTAAAACCTCCTTGTACTTCGTCGCAATAAATGTTGTCATTGTAGACACCCAAAATTGTCATGTCTAATTAAATAAATATTTTATTTATTTAATTTTCTAAGCTTAATTCTTCTATTAATTAAATAAATCTTTATTTATTTAATTAATTCATTTATCCTCTTCTAGCCTTATTTCTCATTTAAATAAATACATTTATTTATTTAAATTATCCTTTTCCTAAATTAAATAAATATATTATTTATTTAATTAATCCCACTTCTTCTATTAATTAAATAAATCTTTATTTAATTAATTCATTAACCTTTTCTACGCATGACACATGTCAATCATCTCTTAATTCATACACTACCTACCCCTTTCATTATTTTATTATTATTTTTACCTACCCTCTAATCATAGCCGACCTCCTTTTACACCTCTCAATCTTATCCCTCCATTTCATATTGTGTCTTCTATATAAGAGGATACTTCCTTCATTATCAACCCTGGCTAATCAATTTATGCACTTGACTACACTACGCTTTTGACATATACGATCCTACTTGCAACCACATTTCGTTCTTTGTTGAGCTCTTGTGCACATAAAATCTGAGAGCAAATATATCAAGCAAGATCAATGGAGATAGGAAGAATGGAGATCCAAACCCTATTGAACATGTGATGGTATAATCTTTGTGATTTCATTTTATTTGCATTGTCTTAGGTAATCTTCATATGTTATGGTGGATCTTTGTTGTTGTTAGGTTAGGGTTTTGTGGTTGAATCTATTTAGCCTTTCAATATCGTTATTGTTGTTATCCATTTTCACCATATACATTTTGGCACGCCCGATGGGACTCTTGTCCCTTTTTGCATTTAACATCCTTGTTGCAGATTTTGTGTTTTGAAGTTGCAGATCTGACATTTTCGACAACATTTTGATATTTTCGCGTCTGTGTATTTTTGGATCACGTTTTTTATTTTTTGGCGCGTTTGCGACATCTGGAATCGCGTCTATGTTATCGACAGCATTTTATTTTGCAGATTTTAAAAACCGCGTTTGTGTTCATAAGTCGCATCTGCAGTGTTTTTAGACGCGTGTGTGTCCAGAAGTCGCGTCTGGGTTCTGTAGTCACGTCTGTGTCTCACAGAACCACGTCTGCGTCATAAAGTTGCGTCTGTGTCGAAGGTAATCACGTCTGTGTGCACCGGTTTCAAATTTTGAGTTATTGATTTAGTTTTGGGTTTTGCATTTAAGGTTTCGGATCTGGTTTATTTTGATCTAACATTTTCAGGTCTAGCTAACGAAATTGGTGCAGCTTGTCTTGAAAGCAAAATCGTTTGGTTGAAGGCCCCTATTTTCACAAAGTCTTTTGGATCTAAAATTTACCTAACTTGTGTACTTGCAGGAAGGGGTGATTATTTCAAACAATCCAAACTACTAACAACTCTTTGTTGCAGGTCCTTGACAAGGGTTTTTGGATTTTTATTGTGTGCCTTGTTTTCATAGACTAGAAAACACTTCAATTGGTGCACTAAAATTGAGTCATTGTCTTTTGTGTCTTGAGCAATAGGCTCTTTTTGTTTAATCTTTAGAGGGCCTGTCTTCCCATGTGGTCATTAGGACTATTAGTGAGAAGAGAACGACCCAAGTGGTAGCAAGGAAAACCCACCTCTTCCGAACCACTATAAACAACTATATTCATGGTGAAAACTATGGATAACATGTGCTGATTAGTTCATACCGACACTATGTCTCCCCATAAACCTGTTTGATCAAATTTATTTGATCAGTTGTAGGGAGTAACCCCTACCGGCTGGGAGCCTTCTGTATTTACAGAGCTGAAAGTGCCCCATGTATGACCACACAAGCGGATGCCCTTACTAGCAACTTTTTGTTTTAGAAGCCCAAATCCTTCTAGTTGTTGAGGCAGGAGGTCAGACCTCTGGTAGCGGCCCACACACATACGGTTCTTAGAAGAGATACAAAGTTCACCACGGAGAGTTTTTGTGGGGACTAATGCTTGGCTGACCCGAGAAGTGAGTGCCGAGGGTGGAGCTAGTGAGGTCAAGCATCTAAGTATCCACTCTGAATAGCGTAGCCTCGGGGGTAAAACCCCATGTGGGATCAACAACTATTGTCTTGGCCAGCCAATAGAATTGTGCTTGACTTATTTTAAACATTCAGAACATTCAAGACCAAACAACAAAACATTGTGTCTTTTGTGTCTTCAAGTGTATGCAAAACATTTTTACATCATAAAATACACTTTTTTGAGTCATTTTGGAGTCTAGACACTTACAAACATTGGGTCTTCATCAACACTTTGTCCTCTTGTCACGAAAAATAGTCAAACAGACAGATTTGGTCACAACAAAAATGACTTCACAGATTGGAAAAAATTGCACAAATTTTGCAGAAACGCATCTGTGTCTGACATAATAGCATCTGTGTTGTATAACCGCATCTGTGAAGGGCAGAAACACGTCTGTGTTTCCAGAATCAATAGTGCATTTTACAAAAATATCAGAAACGCGTCTGTGTTAAACAGAACCACGTCTGTGTCAGGAAATCGCGTCTGCGAAGTATACAGGCGCGTCTGCATTTAGAATTGGAAAAATTTTACAGTCCAACAAACAAGAGCAATTAGTTTTGGAATTCTTGAGCTTCCTAGGTCATTTCTCCAGGGTTTCATTTAGCATTCAACCTGTCTTTGGGTCTCACAAAATCCATCATTTCTTTACACCTTACATTACATTCACATTTGTCTAAATTTGAGTCAAAAGGTCACTTGCTTGTCCTCATCATACTTTGTCAACACACTACATACAACAACATTTTGCTAAGTGGTCCCTCATCAAGGTCTATCACCTTTGGGTCTCATTTGGTCTTACTTAGAGTCAAGGTCAACTTACCTCATCAAGAGAAACTATCCTCTCTTTGAAAGTCACACCTACTCTACTACATACATACTTGGTCTTACACTTTGGACATTGCAAGTAAACTTCAGATTCATTTACATCCCATCCAACTCTTGGTCTTCCATACTTTTTTCATTTTCATCTAGTCTAACACATCTCGGTCAATACCTAGTTCACGGTTGAAACCCATCTTCAAAAATCTAGGAGAGAAACTAAAGAGGCTCAAGAGTCTGCAAACATGAGTGTCTATGACTACGACAATGATGTCTTTTTCAATACTGATCATAACACATTACCTGACATGGATGCCTATAGAAACATTCCAAATGTTGAGAACATGGACACTACAAACAACAATAATACACACAATGACAATATGGACAACTTTTCCATACATTCAACAGATGTGGCAGAATCCATTATGGACCCCCACTTCAATCGACTGATTGAGGAAATAATGAGGAGGGATAGACAATACTTCTTACAAATGATGGCACAAAGTGGAGCCAAGATACCTCATGATTTTGACATGTCTCAAATAATGGAAAATCGACCTTTGCAACAACCTCACTCCAACATGGATCAAAGGAGACCTAATAGTGGAGGCAATAGAGGACCACATATGGTGCCTGAATCACCATCATCTTTGTTTCAAAAACCAGAGGTCCCACATACACATGGTCAAGCATATGATACTCACCTTCGTAGATCATTATGGAAGTCTTATGTAGAAATATATGCTCAATCACATGTCAATGCTAAGGATCAACCACCAAAGCAATTGGATATTCAAAGGCATGCTCAAAATTTGGGGGCAACACATTAAAACATGACATGCCTGTAGAGTATGGTATACATGGACAAAATAGATATGGCATTCCTCAACATGAATCTATACCAAGTGGTCCATATACGTAGCATCATTATAGACCTCCTCCATATGAACATGTGTATGATCAATATCATCCATATATGCAACATGATCATCCTCCTATTGGTGCCTCAAGCATGGGGTATGGTCCAAGAAGTCGATCTCCGCCTAAGAACAATTTGGAGCAACAAATCGGGGACTTACAAAAGAAAATGGAGGACATAAATACACCAAAGCCAACATACACAATGAGAGACATATGTCCCTATCCATTTGACAAGAGCATTCCAATGCCTCCATTTCCCACACACTTTGTGATGCCTAAGCTTGATAAGTATAGAGGAAAAAGGGATCCTAAGGCACACATAAGATAGTTTTTCACAGCTTGCATTGAGGTAGCAGCAGAAGAGACATATTTGATGAGATTATTCCCACAAAGCCTAGGTGATCAGGCTATGGAATGGTTCTCCCAACTCCCACCTGGTATTAAGTCATGGGGTGACCTAGCAAAGGCATTTATCCAACATTTCTCCTACAACATAGAGATAGACATATCAGTCACTACTTTGTGCAACACCAAGCAAAAAGAGGGAGAGTCTTTTACATCATTTTTACAAAGATGGAGGAATCTAGCCAGCTGATGCTCTTGTGAAATTCCACAAAAACAAATGGTAGAAATGTTCACCCAAAATGTTAGCAAAGACATTGGCTATGATCTAAGGAAAGCTTGTTTGTCTACCTTCAAGGACGTCATTGAAAAGGGCTTAGCGACAGAAAAGGTCCTAATTGAACAAGGAGTCATTAAGATATTTAAGGAAAACAAAGATGACTTTAAACGAAAAGACAAGCCAAGATTTTGGAATAAAAACAAGAACACATCAATGATGGTGTTGTTGATGCCAACACTGTGTGACCCAAATTCATTTTTTTGTGATCAAGTTCTACAAACAATCAAGTGAATACTCAAACAACTTCCAAATCATGAAGGAAGTACACCCCATTGGGAGAACCACTTGAGTTATTTTTCAAGAAGCTAGTGGCAAACAAGGTAATCACTATTCTAGATTTTCCTCCATATGAGCCAAAGGTTAAACCAAATTGGTGGAATGATGATGAGTATTGTGAATTTCATAAGAGCAAGGGTCATAAGATAGGAAATTGTCATCGATTCAAGAACATCATACAAGATCTTATTGATAGAGGTGACATTGAGATTGAAGGACACTCATCCAATCAAGAACACGAGATGTTTAAGGAACCATTCCCAAAACATGACATGGGAAAAGCTAAAGCCACAGATGATCAAACCAACTATACCAGAGCATCCTACAACTATGATTCAACCATCAATCACATCTCGATGGACAATTACGTCTCTACCATTATCATCAAGGAAAAAACACCTGAGAATTATACCCAAAGACCCAAGATTGTCCTAAAAGGCGTTGGATCTTCTTCCGAACCTACCTTTAAATGTCATGTCACAACCCATCAAGGTAAAATCACTTTGCAAGGTGCTCCAGCCAAGAACACCACTTCTTCATCAACCAAGCCTGAGTACAACCTTGTAGAACAGTTAGGGAAGACACCCGCACTCATCTCCATTCTTGAGCTCCTACACATATCCCCCGCACATAAAGCTATTCTTGACAAAACCTTGAGAGAAACTGTCGTTCCTACTGATCTGAACGTGGACCAGTTTCAAGCCATGGTGGGATACCTTTCCATTCCACACTCCCTTACATTCACAGAAGCTGATGATGCCTCCGTAAGTCAACCACATAATGCACCACTACACATTGAAGCTTTCATACACAAACATTGAATAAAACGAGTCCTGATAGATGGAGGAGCTGGTCTAAACATTTGTACATTGAGCACAATTAAACAATTGGGATATTCTGATAAAGCTGTGAATTCTACAAATCAAATCACCGTCGCGGTATATGATGATGAAGAGCGTTTGTCCAAGGGCACAGTCACCTTACCTCTTAGAGTTGGGCCAGTTACGAAGGATGTGGTTTGTCAAGTCCTAGATCTAGATCTCACTTATAACATATTGCTAGGAGGCCCTTGGATTCATAAAATGAGGGCAGTCCCATCTACATATCACCAATGCATTAAGTTTCCTCACAATGGAGTAGAAGTAACAGTTAACGGTGATCCTAATCCGTTCATATACTGCAATAACCTAAGATAAAAAATGGAGACCATCATTCCCAGTAATTGTGAAGTTGTTCCTTCTTCGGCATACATTGATCCTGAGTCATTAAAACCTTCAACATCAAAACAAAGTGAGCTTAAAGGCAAATTTCAGGACAAGGGCATGGGGGAATACACTTTAAATTAGACCATGTACTTACAACAAGTCATGAGTTCCCCAAAAGAATATGGAAAACCACATCCTAACAAGCAAGTATCCATCATGGTACTCAAATGGGACCCTACTACCTTTCAAAGATGGGGCGAACTGGAAGAGGAAGACTTATACAAAATGCTTTACAAAGACATTGAAGATGACACACAAGATCACATCAGTTTACCATGTGAGAAATATGGCAAAGGTTTCAAGATACTACAAAAATTTGGGTATGATGGAAAAAGCCCTCTTGGGTTACGAAAGGAAGGCATCATTGAACCTTTACAACTTGAATTGACATTCAAAAAGGAGCGCTCGAAAGTACTTGGTTTCTTGACTTCCAAGGTCCACACTCAAAGGACAGGAGAAGCCTTACAAATCAAAGCTGCCAAAATTCAACAAGAGGGTCGCTATTCCACAGACTCCAACAAATGGGAATGGGGCTCAGATAAATCCTCCAATGACTACGAGCTCACTGAGATATTTAGAGAGCCAGATGAATCCATGAAAGAGGAGGAATTTTATAAAAATTTCAAAGTTGGTCAAGAAACAACCCATGAGGATTCCACACAGTCCTTGTCTCAAGGTCCTAGGTTGAAATCACATAGGATGAGAACACCTGTCCCAGAATGCGCTACTAGTGATGATAATTTGGATTCGTTCACGATCGAGACTGATGAGGAGAGTGCCATCAATGACCTCGATAATTACCTTGACATACCCGAATATAACTATATCTTCACTCTTAGCCCCGCTAACTTTGAAGACGTTAAAGGCCTTCCCCTTGTTCACCACCAACTCATTGACTAGGATCATGAAGGACCTGCACAGTTTGACACATTCCAAAATGATGAAGCTTTTATTGACTATCTTGGCATACGAGATGATCTTCCTCCTGGGGACCATAAAGCAGGATACACTATAGAACTCAATAGCGTGGCATATTTTGGTGAGGGTGTCGGACCTTCCGGTCACAAAAATGTGAAAATAAGAACAAACCAAGGGTCTTATGGCGAAAACCACACTGTGGTGCTATCTGACCTCAAAAAAGTAAAAAGAAAGGATGTATCTGAGGGCGAAAACCTCTCTGAGGCACCCGAAGATGGAAGGCTCGACATTCTCCCAGCATCATATGAGGAAAAGTCATCCATGTTGGTAAAGGAGACTATCAAACAAACATTGGTACAGAAGAGGTTCCACACAACATATTCCTGGCTCAATCGTTGACAGAGTCAGAAAGGTCAAAATTCATAAGTTTCTTCAAGGAACGACAAATCAACTTTGCTTGGTCATACGCTAATATGTCTAGATTAGACCCGGATTTGGTAATGCATCATTTGACAGTTAAATCGGGGGCAAAACCAGTGAAATAGAAATTAAGAAAGATGCATCCACAAGTTGCATTATTGGTCAAAGCAGAGCTTGAGAAATTATTGGACGTCGGATTCATACACCCAATTGATTATCCTGAATGGATCTCCAACTTAGTGCCTATCAGTAAACTAGATCGCAGCATCAGAATATGTACAAATTTCAGAGACATTAACAAAGCTTGTCCAAAGGATGACTTCCCATTACCAAATATTGACTTGATTGTCGATCTCACAGCAGGTCATGAAATGTTGTCATTGATGGATGGATTCTCTGGTTATAATCAAATAAGGATCGCGCCCGAGGATCAACACAAAACATCATTCACTTGTCCGTGGGGAACTTTCTGCTGGAATGTCATGCCCTTCGGGCTAAAAAATGTAGGTGCTACATACCAAAGAGCCATGACTACTATATTTCATGATCTCATGCACGTAATTATGGAAGATTATGTCGACGACCTCTTGGGAAAATCAATAGACAGAAATACACATTTGGACATACTTTCAGTCGTCTTTGATCGGTTGGAAAAATACAAAGTAAGATTAAACCCCAAGAAATGTGTATTTGGAGTAACCTCCGGGAAGCTCCTAGGATTCATTGTATCCAAAAGAGGAATCGAAGCAGATCCAGCAAAAGTCAAGGCAATCTTGGAGATGCAACCACCAAGAAATATCAGTCAATTCGGTCTTTACAAGGTAGACTCCAGTCCATACAAAGATTCATAGCACAACTTGCAGATAAGTGTAATCCTTTTCAGCACTTGCTACATAAAAACATCAAATTCAAATGGGATGATAACTGTCAACAGGCTTTCCAAACACTCAAAGATTATCTTCTGAATCCGCCATTTTGATGCCACCAGTTCCAGATCAGCCTCTATTACTATACATATCAGCTACTCCAATAGCACTGGGGGCACTCTTAGCACAACAATTTGCAGAGGGCAAGGAAAAAGTAGTGTACTATATCAATCGCACATTGGTGGGATATGAGCTAAACTACACACCAATTGAGCGTGCATGTCTCGCCATGGTCTTTGCTTCATAGAAATTATGACATTACATGCTCACTCATAAGACTAAGTTGGTTGCAAGAATCGATCCATTAAAATACCTTCTCAATAAAGCAACACTTACTGGGCGACTAGCCAAATGGGTAATGATCCTGAGTGAATTTGACATTGAGTATGTGGAAAGAAAAGAAATAAAAGGACAAGCCATCATAGACGTTCCTCTAAGTTCAGAATTTCCAGATGAATCCATTTTAACAATGTCACATGCAAAGTCATGGTAACTGTACTTCGATGGCTCATACGCACAGCATGGGGCAGGAGTTGGCATCCTCTTTATAACTCCTCAAGGGGATTCTATACCAAAATCATACCGCTTATCATTTCCTTGCACTAACAATATAGCGGAATATGAGGCATTAACAACTGGATTACGGATTGCAGTTCAGTGGAAGATCCAGGAACTTCATGTTTTTGGGGACTCTCAACTTGTAATCCATCAAGCAACTGATGATTACCAAACAAAGGATGAAAAATTAATGCCTTACAAACAAATGGTGGATGAACTAAAACAACACTTCACCAAGATAGATTTTGCACAGATACCAAGAGAGCAGAATCGCACCGCAGATGCCATGGCTACAATTGCTTCACTGATTGATCTACCTCCAAATGAAACCCGTTATGAGTTCTTGGTAGATAACCTTTTGGTTCCTTCATATGAAATCATTCCTACTGAGATGATATGTGTTGTCGGTCCTAAGTCCTAGTTATATGGTTCCATTTTCACATACCTTCGTGACAATACCCTACCTCCTGATTTATCAAATAACCAACGTCGCACTTTCATTCGCCAATCCTCTCGATATGTCATTTTGGCTGATATCCTATACAAGCGAGGTCTAGATGGCACTCTTCTTAGATGTTTAGAAAATGATGAAGCTCAAATTGCGTTACGTGAAGTATATGAAGGGATATGTGGTTCACATACTAGTGGTCCTACCTTAGCCAAGAAACTCATCAGGACTGGATATTACTAGCCCAATATGGAAAAGGACTCATATCAGTTTGTCAAGAAATGTAAGCAATGTCAAATTCATGGAGACCTCATACATGCGCCAGCACAAGAACTTCAACCAATTTTGTCTCCTTGGCCCTTTTGTTAGTGGGGACTCGATCTCATAGGCAAGATTCATCCTCCTTCTTCTAATGGTCATAAATTCATTATCACTGCCACAGAATATTTCACAAAATGGATTGAAGTTGTACCTCTCACACAAGTCACTGGAAAATAGATTGCTACGTTCATTCTCAACTATATCATTTCATGATACGGTATTCCTATTTCCATTATCACTGATAATGGGCATCCCTTCAAAAACTAGGATGTTCGTGAACTCTGTGACCGCTTCCATATTTCACATTGTTTCTCCACGCCATATTATCCCCAAGGTAATGGTCAAGTTGAGGCGTCTAATAAGACAATCCTTAAAATCCTAAAAAAGACAGTCGACGATGTTGGCCGTAATTGGCATATCCAACTTAATCCTGCACTTTGGGCATACCGCACAAGTGTCCGCACACTTACAGAAGCTACACCCTATTCACTTGTCTATGGTGTTGAAGCCATCTTGCCTATTGAGGTTGAGCTACCCTCTTTACGGGTCTCTTTGCAAAACATCATCAGTGATGAAGACTATAGGGTCTCTCGCTTACAAGAACTGGAACTACTGGATGAATGAAGACAAACTGCTTTTAATCATCTCAAGGCTTATCAACAATGAATGAGTCACAGCTACAATCACAAGGTCAAGCCTCACACATTTGAGGTAGGTGATTTGGTTCTCAGAGAAAACCCCAAAAATCAGCAAGATAGAGAGAAGAAGGGCAAGTTCGAACCAAATTGGCTTGGTCCTTACATCATTACAGCAACATATGCATCTGGTGCATATCAGCTCTCAACTACAAAAGGTGAACCTTTGGAGGATTCTATCGACAGCATGCACCTTCACAAGTTTTACACATAGCTCTTCAGAGTATCCTAATTCAAAAATACAAAAAAATTCAAAAATTTCAAAAATACAAAAAAAAATTATAAAAAAATTGAAAAATTGAAAAAAGTAAAGAGAAATAATTTCGTCCAACGGTGAAAACCATTTCGATGGTGCCCTAGGCAAGTACCATGGTGAAAACTGAGTCACCAGCACCATGTGTAGAGACATTACTCCTCCCTCCTTCAAGATTCTCTTTCATCACTTCACTTTGCACACACTCACGACCAATTCATCCATAATAAACTTACCCATTCTCATCATGGCTTGTTATTGATCTACCCAAGATTGGAGAGCCATTCATAATAAACCTCCCTTTTCACCTCCCTTTCCATTCATAATAAATCAGCTCCTATTTGTGGCTAAGGAAAATCCTATGTCTAGTGATGGGTGTGGAACTAAGAACATCACATGTTTCGAGGAGTACAGTTTCTTCCAGCTTCCTTCAGTCTATCCATGCACAATCCACAATAAAGCAACATTTGCATCACAGATCCGCAGTAAAGTTTTGTCTTCTTCACAATAAAGTATCAGTTTCATGGATTTAGTCAGTTTCAGATGAGACAGCAGCAACAATGGGCTTCAACAAATCAAATCTTTCAACAGACTCAGACAACATATGGTTCAGTGCTATATATCCTTTCTGTGAAAGTAAACATTGTGACCACAATCAAATAAGACTTATACAAGTGACAAGAGACACTAAACTTGAGGACTATAGTGGATGTTGGTGTCGAGTCTTGGTTTTCTTTTGATTTTATCTTTTGGTGACATATCTTTTAGCTTTTCTAGGATGTCTCTGACTAGAGATTTTATCTCCAGGATGTCTTTTACTAGAAAGGTGAGGATGGGGTATCGTCACCTATTTGTATTTGTTGTCTGTGGATTGTCTCTTAGTAATGCTATGACTTGTCCAAGGATATGAGGACACTGAGAGTCTAGTATGAACTGGGGCATTCCTTGTTTGTGACTGTCTTATCTCCATGCAAATAGGTGCAATGACTTTCTGGGTCGAACATATGCCTTGATTGTCATAACCTATTTTGCCATAATAAAGCTCAATGATGATAACGCACAAGAAGCTCTTTCACTTTCATATCTTCTATCTTTCATCCCGCTTTCTTGATTGACTTTCATCATCCTTCCTAAGTCTGTGTAGCCTGCTATCACATTACTAAGTATAATGACACACCAAAAACATTTGCATTTCATGTAGTTGCACCTGCATTACCACATATAAGCATTTCATACATACATATAGATATCACCACTGCATCACATCATGCACACAACAAATGTTAGCACATTTTATATTCTCATCATGTAAATAATTATTTGCATTATCATATTCATCTACATTTCATACATTCACATTTGCATCATGCATACACATATAAAACATAAAAGAACAAAAAATATTGCATTGCATCATATACATATTTGCATCCATATCATAAGCATCACATAAGAACATCTCATCACATAGGTACGCATGTATATAGCTGCCGCAAAGATGAATCATCTCATATATATATATATAAAGTGTCATGATACAATGATGTCAAAAAATCATATGGCTACAATCACCCGAAGGTGTCTACATCATCATACAAAAATGGTACAATACTGATACATAGGGAACCCTCTACGGCTATGATGAACTCCCTCCCTTAAAGCCGCCTGGCCTTGATGGAATCTAAGCCCCCGAAGGACCCGCCCCAAGATCATCCCTCCTATCTCCTCTATCTGGGGGTGGTGGAGGATCCATAACCCCACCACTAGACGTCCGTCTCCTCCGGCTCCTTCCCGTAGCTGTCGCTGTCCGCGATGGTCTATGGAAGCTCCTCGCCTGTTGATCAGCTGGCACCGCACCATAATAGAAATCCCGTCAGTAACCGATCTCCTCCCCTGCCTGTAGAACATAGGCATATCTGGCCCCTGTGTCCTCTGTTGCTTGCCTCCCAGACCTCAATGCTGTCTCAGCCTCTGTGTAGCACTGAATGGCCTGATCCCGCTCCCGCTCAGTATCTCTGAGCCACCTCCTGAGCCTATCCCTCTCTCTCTCCAGCTCCTGGATCTCATCTTCTTGTCCCTGGCAGATCTCCCTCAGCTACGTCAGCTCATCCTCCTCTGCCTCAGCCCCCTATGGCTCTGCCTATGGATCCTCCTGTACGGGTGCCTGCCCCTGTGCCTGTGCCTATACTGGTGCCTGTCCCTGTACCTACACTTATCTGGGACCCTGTGCTACTGGCACTTGTAGCAGTAATCCATCGCGACCCCTCACTACCTGAGCCTTCCTGTCCTCTCCACCCTCCCTCCGCAGTGCCACCCTCCTCTCTCCAACTGCCCCCCTCCTCCTCCGTCAGCCTCTGCCTCCATTATCTTCGTCATCATCACCATCCCCACCACCATCTCCATCTAGTAGCTCTCCTGGATCCATCAGGCGTGGGAATGGATGCTCGACCCAGTATGTTGTGTACTCAGCATCTATGCTAGCATCCTTGATCTCTGGCCACATGTCCCAAGGTAGGGGCATCATCTCTACTAGCTATGTAACAACCTGATCATATGACAATAAAGGTCCAAACTACGCCTGATCTCTGACAGTCCGTGCATACATGCCTGAACCCCGTGGCCTCCGCTGGATCCTGCCAAACTGCCTGCCCACCCTGTCCACTAACTACCTCTCTAGCACATAGGGCATCCACCCAATCAGATACCTGCTCTGGAAGGTGTAGGGAAGCTCTACTGCATCATCCTCCCACTACTCACATCCAAGGTATGGCCTCCATATGACCATATTAATGTCATCAATCACCCACCGCCAGTGCTCTAACCTGCCAATCTATGGCTGCAAAGTGATCATGTCGTATAAGTGTACAAAACTGCGTCCGTGACCTCTACCCCTGAAATGTATCGGTCTCATCACTGACAGATGCTCATAGGCCCACACTTGTAACAATGTGACCCCGCAGCCCAATCCCACTAACCCATGGTACACAAATTGATGCAGCTCATAATATAGGTGCGCTAGCACACACGGTCCCGAGGCATATCTGGTGTGCTATGTCACCAGTGTCTCCAATGCTCCTCCCAAGCCCACAGCCAACCCTCGTGTCGCTATATTAGGACACAAGAACCCATTGATCACTCCTCCTATCACTACTGGCAGCGCTAATCCTGTGGCTGTCATGGTATCCCAAGCCACATGTCCAGCCCTCATCTCCAATCTTGGGTCCTGGAACACTCATCTCAGGGCCTCCCTGTCTCCATCTCAATCATAGGGAATCAACTCCCCATCGATCGGTATCCTCAAGATCCTGTATACATCCTCTAGGGTGACTGTCATCTCACCCATCGGTAAATGAAACGTACAAGTCTCGGAGTGTCATCTCTCCGCCAGTGCAATCAGCAGTCCCATGTTCGCCTGAAACTCAGGCACATACAAAATATGTCTCAATCCCATAGCCTCAATTGCAGCTCGGTCCTCAGCTATCAACTCAGGTTGCAACCTCTGAGTCGATGGAAATCTCTCTCGTGACTCCAACATAGGCAAATACTCTTGCAGTCAAGCAAATCAATCATGTCAGTCATCGTGGCATTCAATGTTCATCACAAAATGCTACTTTTTATCTAAGTGCATCTGGCTATCTATCCTAGTGACACTCACTATTCATCACAAAGTGTTGCTATCTATCCTCGTGACACTCACTGTTCATCACAAAGTACTACGTGTGTGGCACTCACTGTTCATCACAAAGTGCTACTCACATTTGCACTCCCTGTTCATCACAAAATGCTGCTCATATTTTAGTACTCCCTGTTCATCACAAAGTACTATATCTTGGTACTCACTGTTCATCACAAAGTACCTTGATCTATCCTATCCCAGGGCCTCTACTTGAGTGTATCCTCTTGAGTAGTTTCCTAATTGGCAACGTATGTTCTATCACAGAATTGTCAATCCTAGCCCTATTTGCAATCCTAGTCTTCCCTAGAGGACCTGCTTGAGTGTATCTTCTCAGCAACTTATCCAATCGATAGCGTATGTTCATCACAGAACTGTCGATTTGACCTAGAAGACAAAAATTCACATTTTTGGACATAAACGCGCTTTCCTGACATAAACATGCTTGAAGACTGCATAAACGTGCCTGTTTTACATAGACGCGCCTAAAACACACAGACGTGCCTATGCTCTACACAGACGTGCCTGGGTGACACAAATGTGCCTTTTTGGTATAGATGCACCTACACATCACAGACGCAGCTGCATTTTGCACAGATGTGTTTTTCAACATAGACGCGCCTGGCACAAACACAGATGCGCCTCGCGAGCATAGACGCGCCTGGCACCAATGCAGACGCGCCTAGATGTTTTTTGACATTTTTTGGACCCTATTCTAAGTGCATTTATTACCCTATCTAGCATGCATTAATGACAATAATTAATGCGACAACGTACAAGGAGGTTTTGTGGTACTTACCGGCTCTCCTGCCTCTACTAGCCTCTGGAATCGGCGAACGCGGTCGAATCTGTGAACAAAAGTCATCGCTACTGACTGCTGCTGCTCTATTTCGCTCTGCACTCTATTCTCATGGATGTGTGGATGACAATGAGGATATATTTTCCCTCATGGTCTATCTTATAGACTACCCTAGCCCTAGTCCTAGCCCTCGTTTCCCGAGTCAGTCTTCATTATCCCGTGACTCTGTCACTTTATCTGGTCAGTCCATTCTAGCCTTTCTTTCTTATCAAGAGATTGTGTGTAATCTTTTTAGACATTTTCATCCAATCTCTTGAGGGGGCATATCATTCCCATCTTGGGGCAACTCTGTATCAGTTCATCTTATCTTCTTTGAAACAATGCAACAAGCCGCATTGTCTCAAAGAGGGGCAAAATGTAGACACCCAAAATTGTCATGTCTAATTAAATAAATATTTTATTTATTTAATTATCTAAGCTTAATTCTTCTATTAATTAAATAAATCTTTATTTATTTAATTAATTCATTTATCCTCTTCTAGCCTTATTTCTCATTTAAATAAATACATTTATTTATTTAAATTATCCTTTTCCTAAATTAAATAAATATCTTATTTATTTAATTAATCTCACTTCTTCTATTAATTAAATAAATCTTTATTTAATTAATTCATTAACCTTTTCTACCCATGACACATGTCATTCATTTTTTATTTCATACACTACCTACCCCTTTCATTATTTTATTATTTCTTTTACCTACCCTCTAATCATAGCCGACCTCCTTTTACACCTCTCAATCTTATCCCTCCATTTCATATTGTGTCTTCTATATAAGAGGATACTTCCTTCATTATCAACCCTGGCTAATCAATTTATGCACTTGACTACACTACGCTTTTGACATATACGATCCTACTTGCAACCACATTCCGTTCTTTGTTGAGCTCTTGTGCACATAAAATCTGAGAGCAAATATATCAATCAAGATCAATGGAGATAGGAAGAATGGAGATCCAAACCCTATTGGACATGTGATGGTATAATCTTTGTGATTTCATTTGATTTGCATTGTCTTAGGTAATCTTCATATGTTATGGTGGATCTTTGTTGTTGTTAGGCTAGGGTTTTGTGGTTGAATCTATTTAGCCTTTCAATATTGTTATTGTTGTTATCCATTTTCACCATATACAGTCATAAATGCATGTTAGGTAGCCCATTGAATGCATTTTAGATATGTCAAGCAGGGGTTAAAAAATGTGAAGGCACGTCTGTGCTGGTGTTAGGCGCATCTGGGTAAGCTAGGCGCGTATGTGCAGTCTGAAAGCACGTTTATGTCATAAAGGTGCATTTATGTCTTCTAGAGCAAATCGGCAGTTCTGTGATGAACATATGTTGTTGATTGGATAAGCTGCTGAGAGGATACACTCAAGCAGGTCCTCTAGGGAAGACTAGAATAGCAGATAGGGCTAGGATTGACAATTCTATGATAGAACATACGTTGCCAATTAGGAAACTACTCAAGAGGATACACTCAAGCAGAGGCCCTAGGATAGGATAGATCGAGACACTTTGTGATGAACAATGAGTACCAAGACATAGTACTTTGTGATGAACAGGGAGTACTAATAAGAGCAGCACTTTGTGATGAATAGTGAGTGCAAATATGAGCAACACTTTGTGATGAACAGGGAGTACCACTAGGATAAACAGCAACACTTTGTGATGAACAATGAGTGTCACTAGGATAGAGTATCATAAGCACTTAGGATAAAGAGCAGCATTTTGTGATGAATAGAGAATGCCACTTTGACTAACACAGTTGATTTATTTGACTGTAGGAGTACCTACCCATGCTAGAGTCACGAGAGAGATTCCCATCGACTCAGAGGTTATAAACAAAGCTAAAATTTGAGGACAGAGCTGCGATTGAGGTTATGGGTTTGCGATTCATTCTGTATGTGCCTGAGTTTCAGGCGAACATGGGATTACTGACTGCGTTGGCTGAGAGATGGCACTTCGAAACTTGTAGTTTTCATTTGCCGATCGGTGAGATGACAGTCACCTTAGAGGACATATATAGGATTTTGAGGATACCGATCGATGGGGAGTTGAGTCCCTACGATCGAGACGGAGACAGGGATGCCCTGAGATGATTGTTTCAGGATCTAGGACTAGAGATGAGGGTTGGACACGATGACATAGACTGGATTAGCATTACCAGCAGTACTGGTAGGAGTGATTAGTGGGTTCCTATGTCCAGATAGAGCGACACAAGGGTTGGTTGTGGGCTGGGGGAGCACATTGGAAACACTGGTGACACAACATACCAGATATGCCTGGGGACCGTGCGTGCTGGCACACTTGTATTATGAGCTTCATCAGTTTGTATACCATGGATCCATAGGATTGGGTTGCGGAGTGACACTATTACAGGTATGGGCTTATGAGCATCTGTCGATGACCCAACTGATACATTTCAGAGGCAGGGGCCATGGGCACAATTTTGTGCACTTATATGATATGATTACCTCACAGCCATGGATCGGGAGACTAGAGCACTGGTGCAAGGTCATCGATGAGATTGACACTATGGTATGGAGACCATACTAAGAGTGGGAGGCATGGGAGGATGATGCAGTGGAGCTACCATACACCTTCAGGAGCAGGTATCTAATTGGGCAGATGTCCTATGTACTGGAGAGGCAGTTGGTTGACAGGGTATGTAGGCAGTTTGTTAGGATTTAGTGAATGCCACGGGGTTCTAGGATGTATGCTCGGATAGTGAGAGATCAAGCACACTTCAGGCCATTATTGTCATATGATCAGGCAGTGATGCAACTAGTAGAGATGGTGCCCATACCTTGGGATATGTGGCCAGAGATAGAGGATGCAGGGATGGATGCAAACTATACTGCATATTTGGCTGAGCATCCATTTCCACGACTGACAGACCCAGAGGAGCAGAAAGATGGAGATGGTGGAGGGGATGAGGATCATTATGGAGATGGCGGAGGTAGAGGCCGATAGAGGAGGTGGGGGATGATAGGAGAGAGGAGAGTGGCTCTGCGGAGAGAGGGTGGTGAGGAGAGATAGGCTCGGGTGGTGAGAGGGCGAGGTGGTTTACCATTATAGGTGCCAGCAACACAGGGTCCTAGAAAGGTACAGGGACAAGGACGAGGACAGGGGCAAGGGCAGCCACAGGTACAGGCATAGGTAGAGCCACAGGTATAGGGGGAGAGGAGGAGGAGCAGGATGAGCTACTGGAGTTGAGGGAGATCTTCCAGGGACAGGCAAATGAGATCCAGGATCTGAAGAGGGAGCGGGATCAGGCCATTTAGCACTATACAGAGGCTGAGACGACACTAAGGGCAAGGAGGTAGGCAGCAAAGGATACAGGAGTTGGTTATGCTTATGTTATGCAAGCCGGAGAGGAGATAGGCTATTGGAGAGACCTATACTATGGATTTGTGCCACTAGAATAGCGGGCTAGGAGCTTCCGTAGACCATCGCAGACAACAACGACCACTGGAGGGAGGGAGAGGAGACAGGCATCCAGTGGTGGGGTTATGGGTCCTTCACCACCACCAGATAGAAGGGACAGGAGAGATGATCCTGGGGCAGGTCCTTCCATGGCTTAGACTCCGTTGAGGCCAGGTGGCTCCGAGGGAGGGAGTTCATCATAGCCTTAGAGGGCTCCCTATGTATCAGTTTTGTACCATTTTGTATGATGACACTTTCGGGTGATTGTAGCCATATGATTTTGACATCATTGTATCATGACACTTATGATTGTATATATATATGAGATGATTCATCTTTGTGGCAGCTATATGCATGTGTATCTATGTGATGCTTCTATATGTTTTATGTTGCATGTTTCTATATGATGCTTATGATATGGATGCAAATATGTACATGATGAAATTTAATATGTTTTTATTCTTTTATGTTTTTAATATGTTATGCATATGCAAATGTGAATGTATGAAATGCGGATGAATATGATAATGCAAATAACTATTTACATGATAAAAATGTAAGATTGCTAACATGTGTTGTGTGTAGGAAGTGATGCAATTGTGATATCTATATGTATGTATGAAATGCTTATATGTGGTAATGCAGGTGCAATTACATGAAATGCAAATATTTTTGGTGTGTCATTATACTCAGTCATGTGATAGCAGGCTACACGGACTCAAGAAGGATGATGGAAGTCAATCAAGAAAGGGGGATGAAAGATAGAAGATATGAAAGTGAAAGAGCTTCTTGTGCGTTATCATCATTGAGCTTTATTATGGTTGTAGCTAGGAATTCGGAAATCATCACAAGAAAATATATATTAGTCATAGCTCAATCACAAAAGCTCAAATGCAATGATCAATCCTAAACACACTCAATAAAGACATGAAAGCAAAACATTCAAGATTAAAAGCTAAGCAAACCAAATGCAGATCTGAATATCTCCTTCATGTGGCTCCATTGTCCTTCTTTCTTCTTCAAATAGCTTTTGTTTGTGGATCTCACCTTCAAGTGCATAAACCTAATGTGAAAGAAAGATTGACAATTAGCGCAAGAGTACTCAAAGCGTGATTGATTTGACAAAGTGATTATTCGATAATGTGATTATTAGCCGAGATTGAAGAAATTCATCCAATTTATAGACAAATTGGAGAAAAGATCAAAGTAGCATGATTCAATTCAAATGGAAATTGTAAATCAAAAATGTCAATTATGACAAATTATGACAAATTATGCACTTTCTATGCAAAATTGATTGATTGATAATTATGAAAAAATTATGACAAATTTCTATGTCAAAATTGATTGATTGTCAATTATGACAAATTATGACAAATTGAAATGTCATTCCCATGAAATTAGGAGAAAAATAGGACAGAATTGAAATTAGGAATTAGAAAATTAGAAATTTAGTGAATTAATTAATAATTTTTCATTTATTAATTAATTCACAAAGAGGGAATTTAGAAATTGATGAAAAATTAGGAAATTAAGAATTAGGAGAAATTAGGTAAATCAATTAATAATTTGTCATTTATTAATTAATTCACAAAAAGAGGAATAATTAGTTAGCCAATTAAATTAAACATTTAATTGTGACTCGAAGACTTAGGATAAATAAATAATTGATTAATCCTAAAGGGAGAAATGACAAACAAGGTTAAATGATTAAATCACGAAACCCTAGAAGATGAATTAGCAATGCAAGGATGACAATTAGGTCTTGATGAAAGATAATTGACTCGATCATGACTCTGATTAATAAAGAACCAATGTGATAAATGATTTGATTGATAAATGCGCCAATTGACGAGGAACAATGACTAATTGATCCAAATTGACATAATTGAGAAAGCCGAGGATCGATGACAAATCGATCGCAAAATGACAAAATTGACAAGAATCGATGACAAAATAGATCACAAGATGACAAGATTGATGACAAATTGATCAAAAGACAAGAATCGATGACAAATCGATCGCATGATAACAAGTTTGATAAGAGGACAAAACCCTAATTAGGATTGATGATGTCCAAAATGATGACAAATGAATACGCACATTGATGCGACAGGATAAGATTGACCAAAATCATGACTGAAGATTGTTGTCGACAAGACCAAATTCGAAAGCGAGACAATTGAAGAATGAAGAAGAAGGACTCGATGCTCGCAAATGATAAAGACCAAGTGCGTGACATAGGAGAAATGTTAATGCGACACAAAAACCCTAAAATAAGGCAATGTGCAAATGTTAAAGTATGATTCCGCAAGCGTTGACCATTTTTAGGTGTCTACAATGGCAAAATAGGTTATGACCATCGAGGCATATGTTCGACCTAGAAAGTCATTGTTTTTGTTTGCATGGAGATAAGACAATCACAAACAAGGAATGCCCCAGTTCACACTAGACTCACAATGTCCTCATATCCTTGGACAAGTCATAGCATTACTAAGAGACAATCCATAGACAGCAAAGAAAAATAGGTGATGATACCCCATCCTCGCCTTTCTAGTCAAAGACATCCTGGAGATAAAAATCCCTAGTCAGAGACATCCTAGAAAAGCTAAAAGACATGTCACCTAAAGATGAAATCAAAAGAAAACCAAGGCTCGTCACCAACATCCACTGTAGTCCTCAAGTTTTAGTGTCTCTTGTCACTTGTATAAGTCTTATTTGATTGTGGTCACAATGTTTACTTTCACAAAAAAGGATAGATAGCACTAAACCATAATGTTGTCTGAGTCTGTTGAAAGATTTGATTTGTTGAATCCCATTGCTGTTGTTGTGTCTCATCTGAAATTGACTGAATCCATGCAATTGATACTTTATCGTGGAGAAGACAAAACCTTATTGCAGATTAGTGATGCAAATGTTGCTTTATTGTGGATTGTGCGCGGATAGATTGAAGAAAAGTGGAAGAAACCGTACTCCTCAAAACATGTGATGCTCTCAGTTCCACACCCATCACTAGACGTAGGATTTGCCTTAGCCATAGATAGGAGTTGATTTATTATGAATGGAAAGGGGTGAAAAAGGAAGGTTTATTATGAATGGCTAACCAATCTTGGGTAGATCAATAACAAGCCATGATGGGAATGGGTATGTTTATTATGGATGGATAGGTTGTGAGTGTGTGCAAAGTGAAGGATGAAATGGAATCCTGAAGGAGGGAGGAGCAATGTCTCTACACATGGCGTCAGTGACCCAGTTTTCACCATGGTACTTGCCCAGGGCGCCACCGAAGTGGTTTTCACCATTGGACGAAATGTTTTTCTATTTTTTTTTATTTTTTTATTTTTTTTTCAATTTTTTTGTATTTTTTGTTTTTATGATTTTTCTTTTTTTTGTATTTTTGAATTTTTTTGTATTTTTAAATTAGGATACTCTAAAGAGCTATGTGTAAAACCTACAAAGGTGCATGCTGTTGATAGGATCTGCCAAAGGTTCACCCTCTATGGTTGAGAGTTGATATGCACTAGATCCATAGTTTGTTATAATGATGTAAGGACCAAGCCAGTTTGGTTTGAACTTGCCCTTCTTCTCTCTGTCTTGCTGATTTTTAGGATTTTCTTTGAGAACCAAGTCACCTACCTCAAATGTGTGAGGCTTGACTTTATGATTGTAGCTGCGACTGATAATGCTTTGCAAAGATACTCGTAAAGAGGGTAACTCGACCTCAATAGGCAAGATAGCTTCAGTGTCGTAGACAAGTGAATAAGGTGTATCTCCTGTAGGTGTTCGGATGCTTGTGCGGTAAGCCCAAAGTGTGGGATTAAGTTGGGTATGCCAATTGCGGCCAGTGTCATCGACTATCTTTTTTAGGATTTTAAGGATTGTTTTATTAGACGCCTCAGCCTGACCGTTACCTTGGGGGTAATAAGGTGTGGAAAAATGATGTGTAATATGGAAGCGGTCATAGAGTTCATGAACATCCTGATTTTTGAAGGGATGCCCATTGTCGGTGATGATGGAAACAAGAATACTGTATCGATAAATGATATAGTTGAGAATGAATGTAGCAATTTGTTTTCCAGTGACTTGTGTAAGAGGCACCACTTCGATCCATTTTGTGAAATACTCTGTGGCAGTGATGATGAACTTATGACCATTGGAGGAAGGAGGGTGAATCTTGCCTATGAGATCGATTCCCCACTGACAAAAGGACCAAGGAGTCGCCATTGGTTGAATTTTTGTGTTGATGCATGAATGAGGTCTCCATGAATTTGACACTGCTTACATTTCTTGACAAACTAATATGAGTCTTTTTCCATATTGGGCTAGTAATATCCAGTCCTGATGAGTTTCTTGGCTAAGGTAGGACCACTAGAATATGGACCACATATCCCTTTATGAACTTCACATAACGCAATCTAAGCTTTGTACCCTTCTAAACATCTAAGAAGAGTGCCATCTAGACCTCGACGGTATAAGATATCGACTAAAATGACGTATCGAGAAGATTGGCAAATGAAAGTGCGATGTTGGTTATTGGATAGGTCAGGAGGAAGGGTATTGTCATGAAGGTATGTGAAAATGGGACCATATAACTGGGACTTAGGACCGACAACACATATCATCTCAGTAGGAGTGATCTCATATGAGGGAACCAAAAGGTTGTCCACCAAGAACTCATAACAGGTCTCATTTTGTGGTAGATCGATTAGTGAAGCAATTGTAGCCATAGCATCTACAGCTCGATTCTACTCTCTTGGTATCTGCTCAAAGTCTTTAACTTCATGAAATATTGTTTCAGGTCATCCACCATTCTTTTCTAAGGCATTAATTTATCATCCTTTGTTTGGTAGGCATCAGTCGCTTGATGAATTACAAGTTGAGAGTCCCCAAAAACATGAAGTTCCTGGGTCTTCCACTGAACTGCAATCCATAATCCAGTTGTTAATGCTTCATATTCCACTATGTTATTAGTGTAGGGAAATTATAATCGATATGATTTTGGTATGGAATCCCCTTGAGGAGTTATGAAGAGGATACTAGCTCCTGCCCCATGTTGTGTGTATGAGCCGTCAAAGTATAACTGCCAAGGCTTTGTGTGTGACACTGTCAAGATGGATTCATCTGGGAATTATGAAGTTAGAGGAACATCATCTATCATGGGAGAATTTTCTAATTGATCTACGATGGCTTGTCCTTTTATTTCTTTTCTATCCACTCAATGTCCAATTCACTTAGGAGCATCACCCATTTGGCTAGTCGACCAGTAAGCATTGCCTTATTGAGAAGGTATTTCAATGGATCGATCCTTGCGACTAACTTAGTTTTATGAGTTAACATGTAATGTCATAATTTTTGTGAAGCAAAGACCACAGTGAGACACGCACGCTCGATTGGTGTGTAGTTTAGCTCATATCCCACCAATGTGCGACTGATGTAGTAGACTGCCTTTTCTTTGCCCTTAGCAACCTATTGTGCTAAGAGTGCCCCCAGTGTTGTTGAAGTAGCTGATATGTATAGTAATAGAGGTTGATCTGGAAGTAGCGGCATCAAAACTGGTGGATTCAGAAGATAATCTTTGAGTATCTGGAAAGCCTGTTGATAGTTATCATCCCATTTGAATTTGATGTTTTTATGTAGCAAGTGCTGAAAAGGATTACATTTATCCACAAGTTGTGCTATGAATCTTCGTATGGACTGGAGTCTCCCTTGCAAAGATCAAAGTTGACTGATGTTTCATGGTGGTTGCATCTCTAAGATGGCCTTGACTTTTGCTGGATCGGCTTTAATTCCTCTTTTTGGTACAATGAATCCCAGGAGCTTCTCGGAGGTTACTCCAAAGACACATTTCTTGGGGTTTAATCTTACTTTGTATTTTTCCAACCGATCAAAGATGACTGAAAGTATGTCCAAATGTGTATCTTTTTTTATTGATTTGCTCAAGAGGTCGTCAACATAATCTTCCACGGTAACGTGCATGAGATCATGAAAGATAGTAGTCATGGTTCTTTGATATGTAGCGCTTGCATTTTTTAGCCCAAAGGGCATGACATTCCAATAGAAAGTTCCCCAAGGACAAGTGAATGTTGTTTTGTGTTGATCCTCGGATGCAATTTTTATTTGATTATAACCAGAGAATCCATCCATCAAAGATAACATTGCATGACCTGTTGTGAGATCGACGATCAAATCTATGTTTGGTAATAGGAAGTCATCCTTAGGACAAGCTTTGATGATGTCTCTGAAGTCTGTACATATTTTGATGCTATGATCTGGTTTACTAATGGGCACTAAGTTGGAGATCCATTTAGGATAATCAATTGGGCGTATGAATCCGACATCCAATAATTTTTCAAGCTCTGCCTTGACTAATAATGCCACTTGTGGATGCATCTTTCTTAATTTTTGTTTCACTGGTTTTGCCCCCAGTTTAATTGTCAAATGATGCATTACCAAATCTGGATCTAATCCAGGCATATCAGCGTTTGACCATGCAAAATTTATTTGTCGCTCTGTGAATAAACTTATGAACTTTGATCTTTCTGTCTCTGTCAAAGATTGAGCCAGGAATATGTTATGTGGACTTTCTTCTGTACCAATGTTTGTTTTGATGGTTTCCTCTACCAACATAGATGATTTTTCTTCATAGGATGCTAGGAGAATGTCGAGCCTTCCATCCTCGGGTGCCTTAGAGAGGTTTTCACCCTAAGATACGTCCTTTCTTTTTACTTTTTTAGGGTCAGACAACGCCACAACGTGGTTTTCACCATAAGACCCTTGATTTGTTTTTATTTTTATATTTTTGCGACTGGAAGGTCCCACACCCTCACCAAAATATGCCACACTGTTGAGTTCTATAGTGTATCCGCTTTATGGTCCCCAGGGGGAAGATCATCTTGTATGCCTAGATAATCAATAAAGGCTTCATCATTTTGGAATGTGTCGAACTGTGCAGGTCCTTCATGGTCCCAGTCAATAAGTTGATGGTGAACAAGGGGAAGGCCTTTGATGTCTTCAAAGTTAGCGGGGCTAAGAGTGAAAATTTTGTTATATTCAGGTATGTTGAGGTCATCATTGGAACTCTCCTCATCTGTCTCGATAGTGAATGAATCCAAATTATCATCACTAGTAGCGTATTCTGGGACAGTTGTTCTCATTCTATCTGATTTTGACCTAGAACCTAGAAGCAAGGACTGTGTGGGATCCTTAGGGGTTGTTTCTTGACCAACCTTGAATTTTCTATAAAATTCCTCTTCTTCTATGGGCTCACCTGGTTCTCTAAATGTCTCGGTGAGTTCATAGTCACTACAAGATTTTTCTGAATCCCATTCCCATTCATTGGAGTCTATAGAATAGCGATTCTCTTGTTGAATTTTGGCAGCTTTGATTTGTAATGCTTCTCCTGTCATTTGAGTGTTTACCTTGGAAGTCATGAAACCAAGTCCTTTCGAGTGTTCCTTTTTTTATGTTAATTTTGGTTGTAAAGGTTCAATGATGCCTTCCTTTCTTAAGCCAAGAGGACTTTTGCCATCATACCCAAATTTTTTTAGGATCTTGAATCCCTTGCCATACTTTTCACATGGTATGTTGATGTGATCTTGTGTATCATTTTCAGGGTCTTTGTAAAGAATTTTGTATAAGTCTTCTTCTTCCAGTTCACCCCATCTTTGAAAGATAGTAGGGTCCCATTTGAGTATAATGATAGATACCTGCTTATTAGGATGTGGTCTTCCATATTCTTTTGGTGAACTCATAACTTGTTGTAAGCACATGGTTTGATTCAAAGTGTATTCACACATGCCCTTGTCCTGAAATTTCCCTTTAAGTTCACCTTGTTTTGATATCAAAGGTTTTAATGATTCAAGATCAATGTATGTAGAAGAAGGGACAACTTCCCTATTACTTGGAATGATCATCTCAATTTTCGGTCTCAAGTTATTGTAGTATATGAATGGATTAGGATCACCATTAATTGTTATTTCAACTCCGTTGTGAGGAAACTTAATGCTTTGGTGATATGTAGATGGGACTGCCCTCATTTCATGAATCCAAGGATGTCCTAGTAATATATTGTATGTGAGATCCAGGTCTAGGACTTGACAAACCACATCCTTTGTAACTGGCCCAACTCTGAGAGGCAAGGTGACTATGCCTTTGGATGAACGCTCTTCATCATCATATGCCTTGATGGTAATTTTGTTTGTATTATTCATAGCTTTATCTGAATATCCCAATTATTTAATAGTGCTCAATGTAAAAATGTTTAGACTTGCTCCTCCATCTATCAAGACTCATTTTATTTGATTTTTGTGTATGAAGGCTTCAATGTATAACGGTGCATTTTGTGGCTGACTTACAGAGGCGTCGTCAGCTTCTGTGAATGTAAGGGAGTGTGGAATGGAAAGGTATCCCACCATGCCTTGAAACTAGTACACGTTCAGATCAATAGGGACAGAAGTGTCTCTCAAGATTTTGTCAAGAATAGCTTTATGTGTAGGGGATATGCATAAGAGCTCAAGGATTGAGATAAGCGCGGGTGTCTTCCCTAACTGTTCTACAAGGTCATACTCCGGTTTGGTTGATGAGGAAGCAGTGTTTTTAGCTGGAGCACCTTGCAAAGTGAATTTACCTCGACGAGTTGTAACATTACATTTAGAGGTAGGTTCATAAGAAGATCCAATACCTTTTAGGACAATCTTGGGTCTTTGGGTAGAATTCTCAGGCATTTTGTCCTTGATGATAATGGTAGAGACATAATTGTCCATCAAGATGTGATTGATAGTTGAATCATAGTTATAAGATGCTCTGGTATAATTGGTCTACTCATCTGTGGCTTTGGCTTTTCCCTTGTCATGTTTTGGGAATGGTTCTTTAAACATCTCATGTTCTTGATTGGATGAGTGTCCTTCAATCTCAATGTCACCTCTATCAATGAGATCTTGTATGATGTTCTTCAATTGATGGCAATTTCCTATCTTATGACCCTTGCTCTTATGAAATTCACAATATTCATCATCATTCCACCAATTTGGTTTGACCTTTGGAACATATGGAGGAAAATATGGAATTGTGATTATCTTTTTTGCCACTAGCTTTTTGAAAACAGACTCAAGTGGTTCTCCCAATGGAGTGTACTTCCTTCGTGACTTTGAAGTTGTTTGAGTATTCACCTGATTATTTGTAGAGCTTGATCTGGAAAAAATGATTTTGGGTCATACTATATTGGCATCCACAACACCATCATTGACTGTGTTCTTGTTTTTATTCCAAAATCTTGGCTTATCTTTTCCTTTAAAGACATCTTTGTTTTCCTTGAATATCTTAATGACTCCTTGTTCAATTAGGACTTTCTCTGTTGCTAAGCCTTTTTCAATGATGTCTTTGAAGGTGGACAAACAAGCTTTTCTTAGGTCATAACCAATGTCTTTGTTAACATTTTGGGTGAACATCTCTACCATTTGTTTCTGTGGAATTTAACAAGAGCATCTACTGGCTAGATTTCTCCATCTTTGTAAAAATGATGAAAAAGACTCTCCATCCTTTTGCTTGGTGTTGCACAAGGTAGTGACTGATATGTCTATCTCTATGTTATATGAGAAATATTGTATAAATGTCTCTGTTAAGTCACCCCATGACTTAATTCTAGGTGGGAGTTGGGAGAACCATTCCATAGCTTGATCACCTAAGCTCTATGAGAATAATCTCATCAAATATGTCTCTTATGCTACTACCTCAATGTAAGCTGTGAAAAAATGTCTTATATGTGCCTTAGGATCCCCTTTTCCTCTATACTTATCGAACTTAGGTGTCACGAAATGTGTAGGAAATGGAGGTATTGGAATGCTTTTGTCAAATGGATAGGGACATATGTCCCTCATTGTGTAAGTTGGCTTCGGTGCATTTATATCCTCCATTTTCTTTTGTAAGTCCTTGATTTGTTGTTCCTAATTATTCTTAGGTGGAGACTGACTTCTTGGACCATGCCCCATGCCTGAACCACTGAGTGGAGGAGGAGCCTATTGCATATATGGATGATATTGATCATAGACATGTTCATATGGAGGAGGTCTATAATAATGCTGCGTATATGGACCACTTGGTATGGAGTCATGGTGAGGAATAGAATATTTGTTTTGTCCATGTATACCATACTCTACAGGAATGTCATGAGTTTGTTCTAGTGTGTTTCCCCCAAATTTGCCATGTGGTTTCCTTGTGTCCAAATTTTGAGCATGCCTTTGAATATCCAATTGCCTTGGTGGTTGATCCTTAGCATTGGTATGTGATTGAGCATATTTTTTTGCATAAGACTTCCATAATGGTCTGCGAAGGTGAGTATCATATGCTTGACCATGTGTATGTGGGACCTCAAGTTTTTGAAACAAAGATGATGGTGATTTAGGCACAAGATGTGGTCCTCTATTGCCTCCACTATTAGGCATCCTTTGATCCACGTTGGAGTGAGTTTGTTGCAAAGGTCGATTTTCCATTATTTGAGACATGTCAAAATCATAAGGGATCTTGGCTCCACTTTGTGCCATTACTTGTAAGAAATATTGTCTATATCTCCTCATTATTTCCTCAACCAATCGATTGAAATGGGGAGCCATCATGGTGTCTTCCACTTCTGTTGAATGTACTGAAAAGTTGTCCATATTGTCATTGTGTGTATCATTGTTGTTTGTAGTGTCCATGTGCTCAACATTTGGAATGTTTCTATAAGCATCCATGTCAGGTAATGTAGTATGATCAAAATTGAAAAAGATATCATTGTCATATTCATAGGAACTCATGTTTGCAAACTCTTGAGCCTCTTTAGTTTCTCTCCTAGATTTTTGGGAACGGGTTTCAACCATGAACTAGGTATTGACCAAGATGTGTGAGACTAGATGAAAATGAAAAGAGTATGGAAGACCAAGAGTTGGATGGAATGTAAATGAATCTGAAGTTTACTTGCAATGTCCAAAGTGTAAGACCGAGTATGTATGTAGTAGAGTAGGTGTGGCTTCCAAAGAGATGATAGTTTCTCTTTATGAGGTAAGTTGACCTTGATTCTAAGTAAGACCAAATGAGACCCAAAGGTGATAGACCTTGATGAGGGACCACTTAGCAAAATGTTGTTGTATGTAATGTGTTGACAAAGTATGATGAGGACAAGCAAGTGACCTTTTTACTCAAGTTTAGACAAATGTAAATGTAATGTAAGGTGTAAAGCAATGATGGACTTTGTGAGACCCAACGATAGGTTGAATACTAGATGAAAAGCCAGAGAGATACCTAGGAAGCTCAATAAGTCTGAAACTGACTATTCCTTGTTTGCTGGATTATAAAAGTTTTCAATTCTGAACACAGACGTGCCTGTATACTTCACAGACGTGCTCAAATGACACATACGCTATTCTGTCAGACACAGACATGCTTAAATGACACAGACGTGGTTCTGTCAGACACAGATGCATTTCTGAAATGTTGTAAGTGCAATGTTGCAAGTGCAATGTTGCTTAAGAGAACATAGACGCGTTTCTGCCCTTCACAGATGCGGTAATATGACACAGACGCGGTTCTGTCAGACACAGACGCGTTTCTGAAAACTTTGTGCAATTTTTCTAATCTGTGAAGTGACTTGTTGTGACCAAATCTGATTGTTTGATTGTTTTCTGTGACAAGAGGACACAATGTTGATGAGGACTTAATGTTTGTAATTGTTTAGACTCAAAAATGATTCAAAGAAAAGTGTGTTGTTTGATGTAAAAATGTTTTGCATACACTTGAAGACACAAAAGACACAATGTTTTGATGTTTGATCTTGAATGTTTGATTGTTTAAAATAAATCAAGCACAATTCTTATGGCTGGCCAGGACAATAGTTGTTGATTCCTACATGAGGCTACGCTATTCAGAGCGGATACTTAGATGCTTGACCCCACTAGCTCCACCCTCGACACTCACTTCTCAGGGCAGCCAAGCATCAGTCCCCACAAAAACTCCTTGTGGTGAACTTTATATCTCTACTAAGAACCGTATGTGTGTGGGCCACTCCAAAGGTCCGACCTCCTACCCCAGCAACTAGAAGGATTTTGGCTTCTAAAACAAAAAGGTGCTAGTAAGGGCATCCGCTCGTGTGGCCATACATGCAGCACTTTCAACTCTGTAAATACAAAAGGCTCCTAGCCAGTAGGGGTTATGCCCTACAAATGATCAAGTAAATTTGATCAAATGGGTTTATGGGGAGACATAGTGTCGGCATGAACTAATCACCACATGTTATCCATAGTTTTCACCATGGATACAGTTGTTTATAGTGGTTCGAAAGAGGTGGGTTTTCCTTGCTACCACTTGGGTCGTTCTCTCCTCACTAGTAGTCCTAATGACCACACAGGGAGACAGACCCTATAAAGATGAAACAAAAAGAGCCTATTGCTCAAGACACAAAAGACAATGGTTCAATTTTAGTGCACCAACTGAAGTGTTTGCTAGTTTATGAAAATAAGGCACACAATAAAGATCAAAAACCCTTGCCAAGGTCCCGCAACAAAGATTTGTTAGTAATTTGGATTGTTTCAAATGATCACCCCTTCCTGCAAGCACACAAGTTAGGTAGAGTTTTAGATCCAAAAGACTTTGTGAAATAGGGGCCTTCAACAAAATGATTTTTCTTTCAAAACAAGCTACACCAATTTCGTTAGCTAGATCTGAAGATGTTAGTTCAAAATAAACCATATCTAAAATCCGAATGGCAAAAAACTAGATCAAAGAAATTAAAATGCAACAACTGCACACAGACGCGGTTACCAGAAATACAAACGCGATTAGATCTGACACAGATGTTGTTCCTGGACACAGACGCAATTAGAGCTAACACAGACATGGTTCCTGAACATAGATGCAGTTCCAGAACACAGATACGCTTGAAGGCTTCATAGATGCGACTAGGGAACACAAACGCGTTTCTAGGAATCATAAAAAAAAAAATACTGTCGAAGGCACATATGCGATTCCAGATGTCACAGACATGGTAGAAAATCAAAAACATGATTCGAAAATACACAGATGTGAAAATATCAAAATATTGTCAGAAATGTCAGATCTGCAACTTCAAAAACACAAAATCTGCAACAAAAGATGTTAAATGCAAAAAGGGACAAGAGTCCCATCAGGCATGCCAAAATGTGTATGGTGAAAATGGATAAAAACAATATTGAAAGACTAAATGAATTCAACCACAAAACCCTAGCCTAACAACAACAAAGATCCACCATAACATATGAAGATTACCTAAGACAATGAAAATCAAATGAAATCACAAAGATTATACCATCACATGTCCAATAGGGTTTGAATCTCCATTCTTCCTATCTCCATTGATCTTGCTTGATATATTTGCTCTCAGATTTTATATGTGCACAAGAGCTCAACAAAGAGCAAAAATGTGGTTGCAAGTAGGATCGCATATGAAAGATCGAATGCTAGGATGCTTGATTAGAATGTATATGTCAAGGGGTTGAATGCATAGGGTTGATAACGAAGGAAGCATCTCCTTATATAGAAGACACTATAAGAAAATGGAGGGATAAGATTGAGAGGTGTAAAAGATAAATGGTCAGCTATGATTAGAGTGTAGGTAGAGAAATTAAGAAAATAATGAAAGGGTAGGTAGTGTATGAATTAAGAGATGATTGACATGTGTCATAGGTAGAAAAGGTTAATGAATTAATTAAATAAATAAAAATTTATTTAATTAATAGAAGAAGTGGGATCAATTAAATAAATAAGATATTTATTTAATTTAGGAAAATGATAATTTAAATAAATAAATGTATTTACTTAAATGAGAAATAAGGCTAGAAGAGGATAAATGAATTAATTAAATAAATAAATATTCATTTAATTAATAGAAGAATTAGGCTTAAAATAATTAAATAAATAAAGATATTTATTTAATTAGACAGGACAATTTTAGGTGTCTACAGTACCTGCTCATCATCACGTCCCAACTGATAGAACGTGTCAAAATATCTGGATCCCTGAAAACATGTTTGACAGCCTATAATCTAGGAAATTGCGCTGCATCATAATCTACCTTACCCCCAGCAAAAGGGATATAGAGAATCATGTAAACATCCTTGGGAGTGATGGTCATCTCCCCAACTGGCAAATGGAATGTGTTATGCTCAGAGTGAAATCTCTCAACTAACGTCATGAGCATACCATGATTCACATGGATATTAGGTAAATCAAGAAGGTGGGTCAATCCGCACAAATCAATATGTGCCCAGTCAACCTCTGACAACTGACGCACTAATGTCATCATTTATGGATAGACACATCTAAAAAGAACATTAGGCAATCAAACCTACAAAATCAAACAACGAAGCATCAGAAAACATTTCAAATGAGCTTATAAGAGAAGTAAAACATCACGCAAATCCAACTATGCCAATTGCAAAATCAAAATTTCAAGTTTGCACCTTCAAAAATGCTCACTGTTTTCCAAACAATAAAACACACAAGGGTAGAAACTCATACGAGTCAAGAATGAGCCTCGTATGCCAAAAGACTCCCATATGATACAGGACTACACTTAGGACGACAAAAGGGGTTTTTTTGAATATCATCGTACGATATAAGGGTAGGCATCGAATGACAAAACTAGTAGGCTTTAACGACAAAAAAAACTTCATCAATTTTTCTTATGAGATAGGATCCTATCTCACATGACAAAACGAGAATGGTCGACTTTCAATGTGCTAAAAATTGAAAAAATCAACAAAAAAATTCAAAATTGAAATGAACAAAAGGCTTAAGATAGATCGCTTACCGCTAGCTCAGAATTTTGCGGTCAATTATGTCATCTATGTCACTCGAATCGATGCTCATGAGTGGGAACCACCATTTTTCTTCACAGAAGGCTTTTCGAATTTTCAAACTTGGAGGGTTAAAATGAATTGAAAATGACACTTTTACCCCATATATAGCCAAAACCCTAATTTTTCAACTTTCTCTGATGGACATGAAAATTGTACCCTTAGCTAATTTGCCCGTTCTGATTCCATTTTCGGGATCGAAATAAAAATACGAGATCATTTTCCTATTCAATTTCACAATTTGGACCACTTAGTGCTTTTTCATCAAAATCTCATTCTCGCTTCAACTTTGTGCTCAATTTCCCATGAATCAATGTTGAATCTCAGTTTCATTCTACATATCAATTTGTGCTCAATTTCTCATCAATCAACGCCAAATCTTCAAAAATTCCTTAGAATCAATTTATGCTCAAATAATTATCATCACCAAAAATTGCCTAAAATATTGTACCCTCGCTATCTTTTGATTTCGCTCTCGAGGAGGCATACTCATGACCTCACATTTAAAGTCAAGAAAATCATCAAAAGTCGAGCAAAAATCTTTTCAAATAAAGAAAATCAAATCAAATTCTTATTGCTAAGGGGTATCTTAGCTTCATCGCTTCACATGAAGTTGAGATCTCTCGATCATCTGAATCGAATCAATCGCTAGGGGCATATCAGTTTCATCGCTTCAAATCAAGCTAATATTTGTCTTTATCTGAATCATTCTCTTAACGTTAATCAGTTTCATCGCTTTACATCAAGCTAATTATTTGTTTAAACTCAATCAAAAGTTAAAAGAGTATCTTCGATCACACACTCAATCTAAGAAGGTGTTCAGTTTCATCACATCAAATCAAGCTGGATAGTTTATCTTCATTCATCGTATCTTGATCCATCAAGTTCAAGATCAATTTTATCTTCGCTCGATGTGTCTAGTTCAATCAAGTTCTAGATCAGTAAGATCCACTTCTTGATCAATCAAGTTCAAGTTCAGTATCTTTTATCTCTATCGTTCCTGGTTCAATCAAGTTCAGGATCGGTATCGCTTTAATCAGACTATGTTCAACTTCTTTGCTTCAAATCAAGCTAAACACCTTGCTCTTCATTTGGTTCGTGATCAATCAAGTTCAGAACCGGCATCTCCTAGACATCAACTATTCTTTGAACCAACGCACTGCTCCTACATTAATTCAAAGAGGAGCAATGTAATACCCTAAAATTGTTCATCTAAACCATGGGCCCCTAATCTCGACAACATCACCAAGGTCCTAACCAAAGGCAATTAAATCAACTTTGAGCACATTATTAATCCTTTAATCATCAAATATTGCATGGCAAATCAATTACTAAATATTAATTAAATATTTATTTAATTAATTGAATCATTCCAAGAATATCATCAGTTATCCTGTTTAATTTATTAAATATCCTAGCATATTTAATTAATTAATAAATTTTCCATTTAATCATGCAAAAAAGGAATTAATTTATTACAAAAGAGGAATTAATTACAAAGCAAGAGTTGAATTGAAAATAAAATAAAAGAATTGAATTGAGAGAGAACTCAAACTTAAGATATTATTTCTTTTTCTAAATTTAGAACTTGAAATTAGAAAAACAATTAATTGAATTATTAATCATTCTCTAAAATTAGAACTCAAAGCTTTTGAGAAAAAGAAGTTCAGTTGCATTAAAAGACACTTTTCTTGAATAAATCAAAGAATTATCTATTTTTATCACAAATGCATGGAATTAATTAATTCTTATTTCTAATGCAACTTGAACTTCCTGTCTAAATGCATTTCAATTAAACTATAATTGGAATCTATTTCAAGGTTAACTGAACCTGATTTCTCAATTATTTCAATTAATCCTAAATTGAGCTTTTTTCTTCATCTCTCTTGTAATTCTCTATAAATTCAACCTTAATCTCTCATTCAAATTACCCTAGAGATATTTGAGAAACACCTTGGAGATTATTATGATGTTCATTTTGCTCTGGAGTCATTGAAGATCTTCTGCTTGCCTTTTTGAGATTATTGCATCTTAGTTTAGCTTTTTGCATATTTAGTTTATTCATTATTGCTTGAATTCATTATTGCTTGAATTATTCATCCATCTTGCATCCATATCATATCATATAGATTAAATCATTCATCTTGGTGTAGTCTAGTCACTGGTATTGCTTATAAAAATCTGAGAGCAATCTTATACTCGCATCTTTTAGAAGGCAATTAGTCACTTTTTTATGGTTTATTATTTATTAATTATTGATTTACTAACCATACATGTAATGACTTAATTGAAGTGTTGTGCCTGCAGCTATCAGAATCTTTTTCACTTTTTCACACACACACATAGATGTGGATCAGATGCCTTTGCCTCATGAAAGGTCTAGGGTGGTAGAACCCCAAGTTCAACAAGTAGAAGAAGAGGATCCTGGTTCTCCTCAGTCTATTGGTTCCCCACTTATCCCTACTTCCCCCCAACCATCTCATGAATCCCTTCCACCACCTACGTTACTTGATGAGGCTGCCATGAAGAAGCCTATGGTTGCATCCTCTTCATCAAGTGGACAGTCCCATCAAATTCTATAAAGTCCTAGGGTTGTAACCCCCTTGCATGCTTTGTCTCCTGGCAAAGACATTCCTTTCTAGTCCTATGAAGGTTTTAACTTCCAAGGTGAGGCACCTATGCCCCATACAGATTTGACACCAGACTTGGTGTAAGGATAGAGGACCCCCCTCAAGAATGGGCCCTTGATGCATTCAAGTTAGGTGGGGACCTCGGTGAACTCATAAGGCTCAATTCCTATGAGCAATTTATGAGTGATGATTATTTCATTCATACAAGGGAGTTTCAACATTTCATGATAAGGAATAGGCGGGTGAAATGCAAAGAAGGAAGCGAACTCAACTTGAGAGTTTAAGGAAAGGGGAGATGCTTAAAATAAAAGATGAACTTCTAAAAGCTACAAAGGATCAGTTAGTTGCCATGACCCCTGAAATGGGGAGACAAGTGGTAAAGAAGAGTGGTGTACTTATTCTTGAATTGTGGGATATTTCTTCTGCTATTGCATTTGATGCCCTAAGGAGAAGGCATGATATTGACCTAGAAATTATGGATCCCGAACAAAGGCATAAGTTTCTCTTTGATACTATTTTATGATAATTTGGATCAACTAGTTATTTGGTGCTTACACCCAGTTACACGAAGGAACGCACAAAGGCCAACACTAAATCAAGAAATGGATCAACTTTTGGGAAGCTTGAATGTTAAGAGAGTGGTGGATACTTCTGCCACAGAAGCCACAAATATGACTACATGCATATGGAAAGGTTTTCCCACAAGGTGGCATTGACGATTGATGAGGAGGTTCACATCACAATGGATAGAGTGAAACAACTTGAGGAGAAATGTATTTAGGACCAAAATATAGGCTTCTTGCTTTACAAGAATATCCTTTTGAGGAGGATATTGGATTAAGAAGAGATTTAACTCGAGATAGACTAGATATCTCAAGGATGAATAATGAAATTGACCTATTAAGGTCAGATGCCTCAAGAATGGAGAAAAAGGTACTCACAAAAATGATAGAGGTCTTGCTAGAACCTAAGTTTAATGCAATTCTTGATCATGTAGATGCAACATGGGATGAATGTAGGGGGCTCCTAGGGTTTTACCAGGAATGCTTAAGGTGGAAAATATTTCTTGCTTGCTCTTTGTTTTATTTGAGCAAGACAATCACAGTATTGGAAATTTATCTGGTCAGACCTCTGCCTTCCCATTTGCATGGCATTTTGATGGATTCCAAATCACAATATAATGTGAATTTTTATCACTCACAAGATGCACACTCGGAGGATCAAGTCAGAACTCTCAATCTTCTAGTGTCTTGTCACTTGTCATATGCATATCCTATTTGAGAAGGAAAGGAGCAATCTTGAAGGGACAAGAGTATTGAGATCAAAATCAGACTAGAAAGAAGATATCAAGACTACCTTGGATCCCATGTTGATTGATATTTTTCCTGATGAAACATAGATATTAAGGAAGTTGGAGACCTACTTTGATGCATTATCAAGGTTTGACAGTGGAATGACCATAATGGAGGTGGCCAACACTATAGTAGATGGTGAAGATTATCGGCAGCATATTGAGAGAATTCAACAATAGCGACAAAATGGATTGAGAGATATATGATTATTTTCTCTCTCTATATATATATTTCTATAATTTTAATTTTTTGAATTTAGTATTAAACTATTGTTTCCCACCTTTTTTGAATTTCTACCTTTACTTGTTTTTTCAACTTGTATAGGAGAAAGGGGATATTAACTATGATTAGGTGGCTTGTCTATGACATTTTTAGAGAATTTTGATTTACACCTTCTCTATTTAATGCATATCTTTTATAAAAATATGGTAAGTTTCTCTATGTCCATGTGCATTCAATAGGTATGTAGGGTTATTTGATCCTCCAGCTTGATAAGAGAGCTCATGTGAAGAAAAGAAGAATTCCAGATCATCGACAACAACTACCACCTGTGGAGAAAAGAAGAAGAATGTTTGTCCCTATTAGAAGATCTAAAAAGTTGTTTATCTTGTTCTGTCAGGCGGTCACCTACTACTTTTTGATATTGTAAAAGGCCTGAAGCTTGTAGAATCCTTTTTTTTTTATAAAAGGATATTCAAGGCCTTGTGTTGAGTCTTTAGGTTTAGATTAGAATTATTATTCAATCATCGTAAAGTCTTTTTCACTAAGAGTGAATTTGTATACTGTCGTGCCCAAACTTTTGGGCAAAAAAAAAGGGAACAATTTTTATTTTTTTTAAAACAACCTAATAAAACTAATTAAGCTAAAATAAACATGCAATAATTAAGTCTTGTCTTAACTATGTTTGAACTCTGGAAATTTAAAAGAGCTTGTTTACTAAAGTTATTATAATTAACTTAATTGAGCATGCGAAATTAAACTCAATGCGGAAATAACTCTCCAAAAGAATCATTATTATTTCATTAATCTATAAATTAATTTAAATAACAATCTCTAACTAAATTGACAAGAGATATTATTAATCTCAAATAATCTTTTAATTGCTCTAGGAATTAATTAAATTATTTCTAACATTTAGATTATTAAAATTTAATAATCAATTGAGCAATAAATATAATGTCTCAAATTTGACTAAAGGGTTAAGTAAATTCATAATTTAAATTGCCCTATAAACTTTAATTAATGTTGGTCGCTAAAGGGACCCCTAAGGTCTAAATATTAATAAAGAATTTATTAATATTTATTAAATAAAAAGAAAACTAAAACCAAGTTGATTTCAACTTAAACCTCTTATATATATATATATATATATATATGAAGTCATGTAATTTATCATTTAAAATTTAACTAATGATTATATATAATCATATAGATACCAATTAAGCATGGGGATACCTTATTCAAATTTCGAATAGGGTTTTCCCCCCTTTCTTTTTTTTTTATACTTAACCCATTTAAAGTTATCACATGAAAACCTAAACCTAAAATTTATAAAACAAAACCTAAAGAGCATACCAATTTTAAAACTAACTCACGAATACCCTAACCCAAAATCCGGATTAGGATTTCGTGTTATGCAACAGGGGAGGAGCAAAAAAATGGCGGAGGGCATTTGAGGAAGGTCGCGGGTTTACCAAGTGCAGGCGGCCATTTTTATAGCATAGGGGGTTGAGTGATTAAAGGGGGGTTGTGGGAGAGGGTGGCGCCACCCGCAGAGGCGTTGTGGGCACCACTGCGGGTCGCGGCCCGCAGTGATGCCGCAGCATCCCTGCGGGACGCGACCCGCAGCGGTGTCTTGGCACCCTTGTGGACCTCGGCCCACAGCAGCACATCGGCACCTCTATGGGTCGTGGCCCACAGAGGGCCTGTGTCGCCCAGGGAGCCCTCGACACCGGGGTGACCCACAGGGTCTAGGGTTTCGGCGATGGTAATTTTTTTAAAAAAATTATTATTATTTTTTATTTTTACAACATAAAATATGTATAAATATATATATATATATATAGGTAAAATATATTTTAAATAAGCAGCATCAAATAATATGGACAGTTAGATTTTATCCAACATGATAAATGTTTCAAATAGTCCATTTCTTCATTTAATATAAACATAAATCTATTTAGCATGTATTGGATATATTTTTGTTATATTTTCCCTTTTTTTTTTTTTTTTAATACAATAATAAAATAAATTAATGACTGATAGAAAGCAAAATAGAACAGAAATACAATAGTTATCTTTTTCTTTCATTTCTTTAATTGGTTTAAAGCAAAAACCTTTTTGATATAAATACAATAGGTTTTCCCTTTGAAGCATTTTTTATACAAGGTATTTAAAACTAAATAGTTTTCTTTTATTTTTATTTTTATCTATCTGAATTTTTAGGTTTCTCTTCTATGTTTAAATCTGTATTTTTTTCTAATCACATAAAAGCATATTTTCTAAAACTATCAGATTTAACTAGCTGCATTTCTTTTTCATTTTTAATGCCATATAGTTAGCTATAGGAAAAGATTAATATATCTACTTTTATTTTCTGCTTTTTTTTTTGAATAAATGACAGAAGTAAATAAAATTACGGCAACATTATTGTATGCAGGAAAAGCGGGTCAATAGAACTCAATATGTGGAAAATGGAGTCTAAGGAGCCTTGCTCACACACCCACAGGACTTCTTGGTGCAAGCTATGGAGTCATGAAGTATGGCTCAGCTTCCCAAGGTTGGTTCCATGGTTCTCTATCTCACAATGTCCCTCAAATCAATGTCTTTGCTCTCAGATCACTGAGCAAAGTGGTTTAGGGATGACAAATGCAAGAACGAGGGATGCTTTTATTGATTTTAAGATGAAATGTATCCTAAGTTATACATGATCCTATAAATGCAATAAACTAGTTTATAAGATGACAAGATTAGTAACAAGACTATCCTAGCATGATATACTAGTCTATGATTAAGCTAAACGATAAGGAAAATACTCTAAACATGCATATTTAGATTAATTCTTATTGAAAAGAGAGGCTAAATGATGAGCACAAATGATATATTAAAGCTTGGATGGATTTTAGTATAAGTATGATGCTAAAGACTTGGATCCTTAAAAATAGAGGAATGAGGGCTCTATTTATAGCAAAAATAGGGTAATGGATGGTTAGGATTGAAAGATTTAATCAAGGGTTGAGTTTGAAAGTTGGGAATCCATGTTTACAATTGGCACCAACGAAATGGTGACAATTGTCAACATAAGGTTGGTTGAGAGGAGATGTAAGAAGCATTAAATGCTTGAGAAGACCTCATGGTTACCCTAGGGGTTAAGGGTTAAGGTTAAGTTAGGGTTATCTATTGGATAAAGATTTTACCCAAAGGATAAACTCTTGTGCAAAGGTTAAAGAGATAACTATGGTCAAAGCAATTAATGCTTGATGAGACCCTTGGGTTACATGGAGATTGAGTTTAGGGAAATTCTTTAATCATGCTAGAGGGTTGAGTTAACCATTAATGGTTTGGGAGACTTTCAAAGTTAAGTGGTTGAAGCCTTTAAGGGTTTTCAAAGACTTTGAGGGTTTGAGAAGTGACTTCCCTTTGTTTAGGGATGTGACAAAGTTTAGGAAATGGGTTAGGTTAATTTAGAAGTGATTAGAAGAGTCTAGAAGGGGTTAGGAATAGGGTTTAGGAAGCAAGTGAGAGATGTAGGATTTTGCAAGTAGATGAAGGGATAATAGGATTTAATTGAATAAAATGAATTTAATTCAATTTGGTTGCAATTTGGGGAAATCAAATAAATTAGATTTATTCAATTTAGGGTAAACTATTTAATTAAATTTGAATTTAATTAAAAGTGGATAGAAGGGATTTAATTGAATAAAATGATTTATTCATTAAATGTCAAAAGAGGCCTAGTGAATTTAATTTAAATAAATTGAGTAATTTACTTAATTTAAATAGAGGAATGTGGGTGATTTAATTAAATTGGATTTAATTAAATAGAGAAATGAACATAAAATATTCATTTAGAAATATGGTCATTTTTATACGTCTACATTTTGCCCCTCTTTGAAGTGACGTGTGTGCACATGTTAATTCAAAGAAAATGATGTTTTATTGTGATTTATGATCAAATAAAAATTTTATGTCATTTTGAGATATGCCATGCCCCAATTTTGATAATTGATGTTGATAATGCCCCCTCAGGAGATGAATCAAAAATTTGGAAAATTTTGATGTGATTTGATAATTGTGATTGCTTTGCAAAATTTTGGCTATGTGGAATGCTCAAATTGATTCATCTCCCAATAATTGATGTGTGCAAGGGTATGAGGAAGACCACGAGCGAATTATATGCTCAATCCCCTAACCCTAATTTTATTTCACCCTATAAAAGGGGAAAAGTGCATTGTTTTGTCTCATTTGTGCTTGTTGACTTTAGAGAAAGAGACTTTTGGAGAGAAGACAAAATGCCTATCCCGTATTCTACGCATCGATTCAAGCGCGTTCGGAGGTATCGGAGGCCTACCACGTATGGACCACCGGTAAGTCAACTTTTTTGACCCCTTTTTTATTTTTTATTTTGTCATTTTGGGTACTTTTTTGGAATTTTTCATGCAGGTTTAACATTTTAGAACATCCAGGTCGTAGGTCAACGCATACGAAAAATTTCGTAGTGCATAAGGTTGTTGATTTAGGTTGCGTCCGAAAAACATAGGGTAGCGCATAGGTTTGCTAGGTTAGCGCTTAGGCTTGCTAGGTTAGCGCTTAGGCTTGCTAGGTTAGCGCTTAGCGTGGCTTAGATAGCGCATTGGAAGAAATAGGTAGCGCATAGAGTTAATCTAGCACATAGGGTAGATAGGATAGCATGTGGAGAAAATAGGTTAGCGTATCGAGTCAATCTAACACGTAGCTAAATTTAGTTAGTGCATGCAGTCGATTTTGTGAGAAAAGATGAGTTGTGAGTGAGGAAAATTGATAGGGTAAGGTCAGTTTTGCTGGGATAGGTGTAAAATGTTTCATTTCTGTGTTTGTTGTCATGGTTGTGATTGTTTGTTCAATATAAGTGTCGATATAACTTGGTTTTATTTGTGATTTTTCAAGTTATTCATAGAGATCAATGTGGATTTGGTATAAACTTGATTTGATTTGTATTGTTTCAAGTTAATATATGTGGAGCCTGATTTGTGTTACAAGCTGATATGATTGTGGAACTTGAGTTGTTTTACAAGTTGATATGGGTTGGAAACTTGAGTTGTGTTACAAGTTTGATATGGTTTTTGAAAACTTGAGCTGTGTTACAAGTTGATATGGATAGATATGATGTGATTTTGATTTTGATATCTATGTTTTGATGAGGAACTGATATTGAACTTGTTTTGATGTTTTGACAGGAGCAATTGGGAGTGGTTCAGTCGCGCGAGTGGTTCCCGAGACCATGGGCATTGATACCACGGTTGGCACAGGCTGATTTGGACATTATTGAGAGATGTGGCATGTCTTCTCTATTGGATATGCCTTGGTTCACCGTGAACTGGGGTTTACTTACAGTGCTTGTGATGCAGAGAGCACAACAAGAAGTGTCAAAATGGTCTCATAGGTTACAAAACTCACAAGGTGACTCTCCCAACTTAGTCAACCTTACCCACACTTCACAAGGGTATGAAGGCTCACCCTCACTCAACCCTTAGACCTATACAAGGCCAAACCCACCCTCTTATGGGTTACACAACTTAGACACAAAAATTGATTTAGGGACTCAATCCCCTAATGAGACTCAAGTAGGGCAAATGACACAAATCTGTTCTTTGATCCAAAACAGCAGTAGGGACACCTTTAAGGATCCCAAACAACCAAGAATCACCCACTGATTTGATTCCCCAAACCTCACAACACCAAATTCACTTATTAGACCTACTAGGCTACTAGGTCTCACAACTAGAAATCGGGTAACAAAGGACCAATTTCTCAAACAACCTGATACTGTTTTGAAGGTTTTAGAACCTCTTCAAAGTGACCACATAACTCCCAAGAGGGCAGAGCCTCAACCCACTCCTGCACTACCAAACCCTTACTCGGTACACAGGCCTAATTGGCCAATTTAGGCTTGGAACACAAACAAACACTTGGTGATGGGTACACAGGGCTAGGACAGAGTCTTGAGAGGTTTATTCAACTTGATTTCTTGCTTTTTATTAATTTTCACCAACCCCTTGGTCCTTCTACCGGTCTACACACTTCATACCCCAATTTGTAGGCTAAATACATGAAGATATTTAGCCTATGGCTTGCACCCACACCATAAAAATGCATTCACCAGATCCTGAGCATTTGGGATATTAAAGTACATCATTATACCTTGAAAATTCCAAAGGGGCTTGAATTATTACCTCTGGAATTGCAAGTTATTATCCATTTAGCAGAAAAACCCCAAAACCCTAGGGTTTGTAGCAGTTTTTAGAAAAAATTCATTAACTCTCTCAATACAATACCAAATTCACTCAAATTAGATTCAAATGAAAGGTACTTCACATGACTATTCAATCATGGACCTATATCTGACTTTCCAATCCGTACAAATCCCTACAAACACGTGATTGCTCAGAAAACTATATTTTTATCAGAATTTTGATGAAATTTTGCATCCAATTCGCCTTCCAACCCTTTGGAAGTCAAAATCAAGGCCTAAATAGGCTTCTCCTAATAGTTTCAACCGAACCAAGGTGGTTGGGAACCGTTGGAACTAACATTTAACCATTTTTTGAAAAAGTGGTCAAAGTTGTAAAAAGTTGTCAAGTGCAACTTTTGCATTTTTTGCATTTTTGCATTCTAGGACTCCTAAATGATTTCAAACTTCTAAAAAATGGTTCCAAAATGTCTAAAATGACTACAAAACATCAGAAATCTACCTCCTAATGCCAAAACTCATCAATATGAGAAAATATCCTATTGGACCTAGAAGGATCCTAGTGGACTAAGGTTAACTCAAGGTTTATAGAATGACCTTAGAGTTCCTTGACCACACAAAAGGATCAACTATCAACTAGATGATTAACATTCATCCTTATTACATTGCATAAAACAAGAAAATCAAGTCTAGGTGCCCTGCACCAGCTTGCAGAGAGATGGCACAGTGATACGAACACCTTCCATTTTGCCACAGGGGAGATGACAGTGACCCCTGAGGATTGCTACCGGATCCTGCGCATACCTGTAGTAGGGGCACTACTACCTTATGAGCAATCAGAAGAGGGCAGGACAAAGGCACTTCATCGGATTTTTCACGATGATACAGTGTGCGGGTATGAGATTCCGTGGCAGGAGTTTCTGGATTTTAAATTTTGTGCCTCTTCCATCAGTACTGGCAGGGTTTGTAGGTGGTTTCTTATGTCCTGACTGCAGGTCGAAGGGACTATCTGTGGGATGGGAACTAGTGCTAGAGGAGATGGTTACACAGGGCTATAGGTTTGCATGGGGATCGGCTATGCTAGCCCATTTGTACAGGGACTTGCACGAGGTAGTATACCTGGGTTACTATAGTTTGTCAGCTGGCGTTACACTTCTACAGGTATGGTGCTGGGAGCACATTCCTATAGCCAGGCCACTGGTGGACAGAGATAGGTCGGTTGGACGTGCCTATGCATATGGATACAGGGGGCTAGTTGTCTAGCAGAAGCTGGGCAAACTGGAGCATTGGAGGAGGGTACTGGATGATATTGATACGGTCATATGGCAACCGTATATAGGTTGCAAGGTTTGGGCTGAGGATGGGCTAGAGATGCCATATGTCTTTATGACCTGATTTTTGATATGGAGGACCCCTTTTGTGATTGAGATATTTTTGGTTTACGAGAGTTTTGCGGTTGTTTGCTCGACAGCAGGGGATACCATAGGGGACCTATTTGTATGCACGTCAGAGGCAAGACATACCAGATTGGGGTCTGACTATTGATAGTGTGGCGATCGTGGAGGAGTTTGTGCAACTAGTGGGCCAGATATGGGATTATGCCCCAGAGATTTTGGATGAGTTTGCTAGATTGTTTACAGCTCGTGCCATGGCGAGGATATCAGATCCAGCAGAGATGCAGCCTGCTTTTGATGATGATGAGGATGAGGGTGGGGGAGATGGGGATGAGGGAGGAGGTGGAAGAGGTCAAGGTAGGAGAGGAGACAGAGGTAGAGATAGGGGTGATAGAGGAGTGGAGAGAGCAGTTTGATGAGCTGTGATGGATAGAGGTAGAGGAGGCTTGGTGATTGGAGCAGGGGGTGAGGGGATGGTGGGAGAGGTGATAGCAGTAGTGGGAGGGACTGATGAGGTGAGACGGCTAGCCCAGAGGAGGAGGATTGATGTGCTACCCCCACCAGCACCGAGGACAGGTAGAGGGACAAGGGGTACCCTTTCACAAGTACCCCTATGGGTTCGGGTTCCGACTCATGTGGAGGATGCCCAGATTAGGACCTTATAGGTGACAGTGCAGCAGGTGCATGCACAACTATTAGCGCATCAGCATCAGATTACACAATTGACCACTGAGCGTGACACTGAGATAGAGTGGCAAGGTCGAGCGAAGGAGCTTGCAGTGAGCATGCAAAGAGCAGCAGTAGGTGGGCCGATGAGGGACACCTTGAGAGAGTTGGCCTTGAGAGCCCAGGAGGCGGAGTACTACCATCGTCATTATGAGGCTGCGGTGCCCAGGGAGCGTCGAGTGCAAAGTTTTTATGCAGTCGAGATTGAGTTGATCTTGAGAGACGGGATCGCGGTCAGAGAGCAGAGGTGTGACAGGGCCACCGAGACATGATTCATCTGGAGATCTAGGGGCTGGGACTTCTGCGGCGAGACCGTCTCCTTCAGGAGATAGTCATACTTGAGAGACGTTGTCTCTATTGTATTTTTTATCATTGTATTTGGCCGAGACATGACATATTTTGTACATTTTGATCATTTTATATATATATATATATGACACCATTTTCTTTGATCATGTGATGTGTTATGGATGCATTTTCTATATGCTTTTACTTTATTCTATGATGATGCAATGCTTAGATAGATGATATGATGAAGTGAAATGCATGATGTTATGAGATGTATCTTGAAAATGAGATGAATGATATGATATGCAACTAATTGTAAAATGATATGCAACTAATTGTTTTTGGAGCACCCTCATTCTGCATTTGTCATCTAATATACCCACATGTTTATAAGCTTTCGATATATGTATCATCATTGAGCATGGATTGATTTTTGGATATGTTAAAAATTTATACAAACATAATGGTATAATTAAACCATGATGACCTGAGAAAAATTTACATGATGTTTTGATTTTGCAAGATAGCACAAGCGTCAAGGTATAATTGAACCAGGACGACCAGAGTATGGATTGCATATAAACATACAAGATTAGACCATTTGTATGCGTAAAGTGGAATCATGGCTTCAGTGAGATTCATTGTATCACATCTCGAGACAAGTATTTACATAGTACAAATGATCACCTCACAGACAGAAGACTAACAAAATATTGGAGTTTATCGATGTTCTCTAGCTTGGAAGCATTGTTGAGAAAATTTAGAGATTCCAATAATTCAAAAAGCTAAATGTAAAAATAGTCAAGACTTTATGCAAAATGCAACAGTTCGTACTTCAGAAAATCATCCATCGTATTTCTCGTGTGAATCTATTATCGATCGATGTTTTGATTTGGGTTTGTGTAAGTTTTTGTTGTGTTGGATATGATGTTTTGAGTTTGCAAATAGTTTTGATGGCTTGAACATGTTTGTAAGCTTTGATGTTTATTGCCCCTAGCTAAGTGTGCCTCTTGATGTGGATATGTACAGTGATTACCAAGCCATGGTAAAGTGTGGTGAAAGGATAGATGGATAAATCAGGATAGTGACTACGCTAAGTATGTCCTGAATGGATGTTTGCTAAGTGTCAGGCGATGGCCGATAGTGCTTTACTACGGAGATAAGGATATGGATATAGATAAAGGAGTTGTCCTTTCACAATAGCGCCTGTTACCAAGTTTTCACCAGTTGCTTTTATTGTACCTTTGTATTTGCTTTTCCTTGATTTTTTTTTTTGATTTTTTTGATTGTTTTTTACTTTTTCCGTGCATTAGACTACTCAAGTGTAGTATTTATTCAGATGAATGTTGTTAGTTGGTTCATCGAGCACATCTCCTTCTGAAGTTGTTAGCTGATAAGCACCTGATCCATCGACTGATATGATGACATAGGGACCTAACCAGTTAGGTTCAAATTTCCCTTTCTTTTCTCGATCTTGCTGATTTCTTGGATTTTCTTTGAGGACTAGGTCACCAACTTTGAAATTTTGGGGAATGACCTTGTGATTGTAGCTTCTGCACATGTGTTGCTGATATGCTTTGAGATGAGTGTAAGCATGCTGACATCTTTCATCTAAGAGTTCCAGTTCTTGTAGTCGGTTGACTCGATACTCTTCATCTGGGATTAAGCCTTTTAGAGAGACTCTGAGAGAGGGAATTTCTACCTCTATTGGTAAAATAGCTTCTGATCCATAGACCAATGAGAAAGGTGTTTCTCTTGTAGGTGTGCGGATGCTAGTTTTGTATGCCCAAAGTGCTGGATTGAGTTGTACATGTCAATCTTTGCCTGCATCATTGACTATCTTCTTTAGTATTTTCAGTATTGTCTTATTGGATGCTTCTGCCTGACCATTTCCCTGTGGGTAGTATGGTGTAGAGAAACGATGTTGTATTTTGAATTGTTCACATAGTTCTCAAACATCCTGGTTTTTGAATGGTCATCCATTATCGGTGATGATGGAACTTGGAATACCATATCTACAGATCAAATAGTTTAGGATAAAAGAGGCAATTTGTTTTCCAGTCACTATGGTCATGGGGACTGCTTCTATCCACTTGGTAAAGTATTTTGTTGCAGTTTTAATGAACTTGTGTCCATGTGAAGATGATGGATGAATTTTGCCGACCAAGTCGAGTCCCCACTGACAAAAGGGCCAGGATGTTGTAAATGGTTGCAGTTCCTATGCTGGTGCATGTATCAGATTGCCATGGATCTGGCATTTAGGACACTTCTTGGCGAAGTGGTAAGAATCTTTTTCCATTGTAGGCCAGTAGTATCCCATCCTTAGAATCTTTCTAGCAAGAGTAGTTGCACTTGAATGTGTGCCACAAATACCTTCATGAAGCTCGTGTAAAATGGAATCAGATTCATTACGATCAAGGCAACGAAGAAGAGTACCATCTAGACCTCGATGGTACAAAGTATCAGCAGTAAGGATATAACGGGTGGCTTGTCGGATAAAGTTACATTTTTGGTTTCGGGATTGGTCAATGGGTAGAATATTGTTCTTTAGATAATCATATATTGGTCCATACAAAGGGGAATCTGAACTAGTCAAGGCATAGACGACATGGGATTTGGAGTGGTCATAGGCGGGGGAGAATAGTTGCTCTACTAGAAACTCGTAATGACTTTGTTTCTCTAGAATCTGTAGTAATGAAGCGATAGTAGCCATTGCATCGGCTGCTTTGTTGTTCAACCTTGGTATTTGCTCAAAGGTGATGTGTACAAAATACTGTTTGAAGTCATCCACCATTCGTTTGTAGGGTGGTAGCTTGTCATCTTTTGTCTGATAGTCATTGTTGATTTGATTGACGACTAGTTGTGAGTCTTTGTAGACCTTTAACTCCATGATTTTCCATTCTATGACCATTTTGATGTCTATAACCAATGCCTCATATTCAGCCACATTATTTGTGCATGGGAACATAAGCCAATATAATCTTGGTATAGTGTGTCCTTCAGGAGTGATGAAGAGAATGCCAGCACCTGAACCATGTTGTGTATAGGATCCGTCAAAGTATAGGGTCCATTGCTTGGTAGAAATAGCCAGAACGTCTCTGTCCAGAAATTCAATCTCCATAGTTTGTTTTCCTGGTAGCGGTGCTTCAGCTAGTTGATCAGCAATTGCTTGTCCTTTGATAGCTTTGTGTTCTGTGTATTGGATATCAAATTCACTGAGAATCATTACCCATTTAGCCAATCGGCCTATAAGAGTTGCCTTGCTGAGTAGATATTTGAGAGGATCAATTTTTGTCACTAGCCTAATTGTGTGTGCTAGCATATAATGTCGAAACTTTTGAGAAGCAAAGACTACTATTAGACAAGCCTTCTCAATGAATGTATAGTTGAGTTCATAGCCATTTAATGTCCCGCTGATGTAGTATATGGCTCGTTCCTTTACTTGTTGATCTTCTTGTGCCAATAGTGCCCCCAGTGATATATCTGTTGTTGAAATGTATAAAATGAGTGGCTTTCCTACTATTGGTGGTACTAGAACTGGTGGGTTCATCAGATATTGTTTGATTTGATAAAAAGATTCTACACACTTAGCCTCCCATCTAAAAGGTACATTCTTATGTAGCAAATGATTGAATGGTAGACTTTTATCAGCTAGTTGAGCATTGAATCGCCTGATTGATTGAAGTCGTCCTTGTAGAGATCTGAGCTGACTGATATTCTTTGGTGGTGGCATCTCCATAATGGCTTGTACCTTTGTTGGATCTACTTCAATACCTTTAGCTGAGACTATGTAGCCTAGTAACTTGCCTGATGTAACCCCGAAGACACACTTCTTAGGGTTGAACCTGACTTGGAATTTTTCTAATCGATCAAAAATCTTTGTTAAGATGTTGAGGTGTTCTGCTCTAGTGAAGGATTTAACTAGTAAATCATCCACATAGTCTTCCATGAAGGTATGCATCATGTCATGAAAGATTATTGTCATTGCTCATTGATAAGTAGCTCCTGCATTCTTTAAGCCAAAAGGCATAACATTCCAACAATATGTTCCCCAAGGACAGGTAAACATTATTTTATCTTGATCCTCTGGGGCTATTTTTATTTGATTATAGCCTGAAAACCCATCCATTAGTGAGAGCATTGCATGGCCCACTGTGAGGTCTACAATTATGTCGATACTGGGTAAAGGAAAGTCATCCTTTGGACAGGTTTTGTTGGCATCTCTAAAATCAGTGCAGATTCTGATACTGTCATCTGGTTTTGATATTGGTACTATGTTGGAGATCCATTCTGCATAGTCGATGGGTCGAATGAATCCGACATCTAATAGTTTCTTCAGTTCAGCCTTGACCATGAGTGCTACCTGTGGATTCATCTTTCATAGTTTTTGCTTGACTGGCTTAACTCCTAAAGAGATGGACAAGTGATGCATGATTAAGTGTGGATCAATTCCGGGCATATCTGCGTATGACCAAGCAAAGTTAATTTTCTTTTCTTAAAAAAAATGATAAATGCTGATCTTTCCTCCTCTGTTAGAGATTCTGTCAGCTGTATGTTTTTGGTTGCTTCTGTAGTACCAAAGTTGATTGATTGAGTGGGCTCAATAAATATGAGTGATCACTCATGAAAATGTTCAGGAAGAGTGTCAAGTCTCCCATCCTTAGGTGCCTTAAAAAGGTTTTCACCCTCAGATGCATCCTTTATTTTTACTTTTTTGTGATCCAGAGCTGCCATTGACTAGTTTTCAGCATTAGATCTTTTATTTGGTTCATTTTTGCCACTGAGAGACTTGGCACTCCCTTGGTTGCAGACATCGTTATTGTGTTCACTGGTAGAGCCTATTTCTGGGTTAACGGTGCATAGGTAGTGGATAATAGATTCATCATCTAGGAAAATTGGTATATCATGTATTTCGGGTTCATCCCAGTCAATGAGGTCAAGAAAGACAAGTGGTAAGAAATTGTTTGGTGGATCAAGTTCTGCTACTGTAAGTGTCAAGATAGAGGTTTCATTGTGATTGGTTCGGGTGCTAAAGAAGTTTAGGATTCTGTTGAAGTCTTCGATGGTATCATCCTTTGTATATACTTGTTCATAATGTTTCTGCTTGCTTTCCTTGGCGTCATAGATATTATGTGGTCCAAATTCAGGTAGTCCAACTTCTGTGTTATGCTCTTCTTGAGAAAGGGATATGGAACTAGTATTGTCAGCAGTATCTCCAATAGTATTTGAGAAGCTACCCCATTCATATTCATTGGAATTAGTCTCAGAGGTATTATCCCAAATCTTTTCAGTGCTATAAACAAGTATGTTGTATGGTGAAAAGAGATCTTTGATAATTGATACCAGTTTGATAGTCTTCATTGATTCTGTGTCGAATCCTGCTTTTACCTTTTGTATTTGCTCATATATTGTTCCTCCTTGGGGAGGAATAATGATATTAGGAGGTAGTTCTTCTTTTTCAAATATTGGTGCTTGAATATGAGCTACTACTGCAGATATGGCCTTCTTGTGATTGAGGAGTTTCTCCTAATGTTGCTTCTATTCTTTACATTCATGGTTCTTGCGAATTGTTTCTGCTGACTCAAATAGTTCTTTCTACCAGGATTCTTCTTTGTACTTCTTCTTTGCTTTCCATTGAGGTTTTGGATTCATGCGTGGTATCTTTCTTAGTAGAAAAGTGAGTTTACAGCCCAATCCTGTTTTGTCTCTACTGAGCTGTGAAGGAAGGTCTATTGGTTCAGTGACTCCTTTGCATTTTCCAATAGGTCCTTTACCATCATATCCCATTTGTTGCATGATTAAGTAACCCTTTCCATATAGGTGTGTTGGTAGAGCTATGTCCAGAGCAGCTGCTCGGTTATCTTCTTCCTCATCTTTGTATAACCAGGTAAGGATGTCCTTTTCCTCTGATTCATGTGCTAGAGTGTCGAGTTGGATGAAGGTACCATCAAATTTGGTGATGGGCTGAGTTACCTGATGTGTTGATGTTGTAGGTAATCCATGAGATCTGGGTGATGCTAGTAAGTTGGCCAAACACATGGGTTCCAAAGAGTATTCCCCCATGCCTTGTTCTTTGATTTGCATTTTCTGCTTGAAATCTCCAGGTAATGATTTGGACTTTGCCTTCTGTAGATCTGATGTTGAGGATTTTTGTTTTTCCCTATTATGGGGAACCAACCTGTCTTGGGTTGTCCCCATTGCATTACAATGTTGAAATGGATTGTGATCAGGAGATATAGAGACCTCTTGTCCGTTATAGGGAAATTTGACACACTGGTGATATGTAGAAGGCACTGCTTGCATTTCATGTATCCAGGGTCGACCTAATAAAATATTGTACGTGAGGTCTATGTCTAAGACCTGACACATAGTATCCTTTTGTATGGGGCCAACTTGAATAGGTAACAATACTGTCCCTTTAGAGGATCTTTCCTCATCATCATATGCCTTTATAGTAATTTTTTTGCATGGATCAATAGACTCCTCTGAGAAGCCTAATGCACAGATAAGTTTTAAGGTACATATATTAAGTCCAGCTCCTCTATCTATCAAGACTCGTTTTACTCGGTGTTTATAGACGATGACTTCAATATGGAGAGGAGTGTTATGTGGATGACTTAAGGAAGTATTATCATGCTCTGAGAAGGTGAGATTATGAGGCCTTGTCATATGAGCGACCATGGCTTGGAATTTGTCAGCATCCATATCTTGAGGTACATTGGTTTCTAATAGCGCTTGTTCCAATATGTCTTTGTGTTTTGGTGACAATTTCAGCAATTCTAGTATAGATATTTGAGCAAGAGTTTTGCGTAGTTGGCTGACTAAATCATATTGTATTTTTGGTGTAGTGTTCGTTGTTGTTGTGTGGCCCTTCAAGACATATTTCTGAGCTCTGGTTGTTACATTGATAGATTCATGATTATGCTGGTCTCGGATTGTGATGACGTTTACATGATTGTCTTCAGCTAATATGTGATTGATGGTGTTATTGTAGATGTGATTGATACAAGCCCCACGTGTATCATTCGAGGTTGAAGCTCCATCTTTGTTTTAGTTTGGAAGAGGATTCTTAAAGGTTCCGTGGTCACCATTTGTTTTGAGACCATCCACCGTTAAATCACCTCGATCAATCATGTCTTGAACAATGTTTTTCAATCTCATACAATCATTCATTTGATGACCTTTATTGCAATGAAAATCACAAAAGTGTGAGTCATTCCACCAAGGTGGTTTGATTTGGGGTTCATAGTTGCTGATTGCGGGCAAAGAGATAATCTTGTTTGCTAGGAGTTCTCTGAATGCTGACTCTAGGGATTGTCCCAATGGTGTGAAGACACGTTTTTGGAAATTGTTGGTGTCATCTCATGAATTGTTATTAGGTCCTCGATTTGTGGTTTTGTTTTGAGTATCGCTGGTGTTGTTTGTGTTGGGTTGACCTTGATTGGTGTTCGGTGTGTATGTGTTAGCATCAAGGTTAGCACCTTTAGGATTTTTTGTAGCTTGAGGATATCCTGATAATGCGAGCACTGGCTGTTTAGATTTTGGATCATGCGATTCATTGCCTCCTTTGTTTCCATTGTTTTTGTTTCGAGTCCAGAATCTAGATTTGTCTAAGTTGTTGTTATTTTGATTATTGTAGTTTGACGAACTTGTTCCTTCTTTGAATAATTTGAGCGTTCCTTTCTTGACACATGCTTCTTCTACTTGAATGTCATTTTCAATTAGTTTAGCGAAAGATAGTATGCATTGGAGTTTGAGCCTGTAACTCATCTCACCATTCAAGTTGTCGATGAAAATTTCCATTTTCTCCTTTTTAGGAATGTCTCGAGGATATCGTGAAACCATACGTCGCCAATGTTGAAGGAATACCATGAATGTTTCATTGTTTTTCTGTTTGGTGTTGCAGACATCTAGCATGGTTATAGCATGTTGCATGTTATAGGAATATTGTGTTATGAATTTGTTGACCAATTCATCAAATGATCTAACAGGAGGTGTGATCTTGGATAACCATTCCATTGTTTGTCCTCCCAAACTTCTTGGGAATAACCTCATCAGATAGGTGTCATCATGAGAAAATTCAAGACTCATGGTACATAATTCTCTAACATGATCACGGGGATCGCTTTTCCCATCGTACTTGTCAAATTTAGGCACATTTGAATTCAGAGGAAAAGGGATCATGTGCAACCTTCTGTCAAATGGATAAGGACAAATTTCATTTAGTGAATATTGTACTATTGTCCCTTGTTGCATGTCTTGCATTTGTCTTTGTAACATTTGCATCTATTGAGTAAGGGCCACCAAAGGTGCATTGTTTTGTCGAGGGAAGAGTTCTTCCCTTGCATTAATCCTGGGTTGAAATGGTGTATGGAACGGTTTTTTTTGCTCGGGGATGTGTTGCTCAGGGATGTTTTGTCCCGGTGTCTGTTGTTCTGGTATGTTTTGTTCAGGAATATCTTGTTCAGGGTCGCGTGTTTCCTCTTCTCATTGTCATTCTTGATATTCATAATGTTGAGATCTCGTTCTAAACATGTCCGTGTCAAAGTCTTCAGGGAGTTTAACCCCTTTGCTTGTGAGCATGAGCAAGTATTTTTCCTTATCATTTTCCATGAGTCTTTCCACAAGTTTTTGGAATTAAGCACTTTCTTGGCATTCCTGAAGAAGTTCTTCAGAAATTTCAGTATCCTCTAGATGTGGACCTTCAAAAGGATTTGATAACCTTTGATTCATACTGGATTCTACTTGTGCCTCACTTTGTTTGTTTTGTTGAGAGCAAGTGATAGGCATTTTAGTAGAAGCTTTCTATGACAAAGGGGACAAAATCCTCTTCGATATGTTGCTCCGGGGTTGGTGGTTCAAATCGGGGTGTGTTGTAAGTGATGCACTCGTCGTGAAAGAGTGTTGGATTGATCTTTCCTCCACGGTTTATGATTTGATTGAATGCGGATTTTTGACAATATGCCCTAGTATTCAAAGGCTCTTTGTCAAATTCTTTGGATTTGTTCTGGATATAAAGTTTAATGTGATGAAGGAATGTTCGATGAGATTTGAAGAGTTGACAATTGATGTATAAAAATTTATTTCTTTTGACAAATTTGGAAAAACTTGGTTGTTGTTTCTTCAACGTGGTGTTATGATAAATATTCTTTCTTCTTTGAATATGAGGATTAGTCATGCATAAGTGATTCAATGGTTTCCTTTGATTTGTTTTGGATTTATTTGATCTTGTTTTGAAGACTCAAGTTTTACTTTATCAAAGTGAAGGTTTAGATGCCCCCTCACGACAAAACGTATCAAATGATATGGATAAAGTTTCCCGATACAGAAACTTGATTTGACAACTTGAGGTTTTGAACAAGTGTGTTTGGGATAAAATCCGCGAGATGATAAAGGACCTATTCATCACTTTCGATGATGTTTCCTGATTTTGATAGGATAGATATGTTTATCGTGAGACCAGTTTTGGATTCCAGACAACTTTTGTTTTGACACAAAATTTGCTTAAGAAATAGTTTTTAACGCTTTGTTTTTGATACTCTGGTTTGATGAAGATGAAGCTGATGAAAGGATGCTCTCAAAAATGCTTGTTAAATTTTCAAAATTTTCCACTATTTTGCCCACTATTTTTTTGGGTTTGATCACGCGCTAAAACAGATATCGAATGCGCTATAGAAATTTCTTGATGCGCTAGGGAAAAGACCACACGCGCTAAGCTGCCCCCGGCTACGTGCTAACTATTTTAGACTGCTAAAATTTGTTTTCTATTTTTCTTAAAAGATCATGCGCCAGTATGAGCCTTCCACGCACTAACTGATAAACCTAATGCGCTGATTTTTGACTCCTATGCGCTAAGCTGATGCTTCAACGTGCTAGACTATTTTTCGGACGCGCTAACTATTTTTGACTATTTCTAAATTTTGATGAAGCACTACTATGAAAACTTTACGCACTAAAGATAGGCTTTGATGCGCTAAAGGATGGTTCTGAAGTGCTAAGAAGTTGCTCTTATGTGCTAAACTGCCCTGTTTTGACTGTTTTCTATGATTTTGGTGTTTTGCTTTAGGTTTTCAATGTTTGATGGATGATTTTCTGAAGTAACAAATGCAAACACAGCACAAAATACATAACCATTTTTGCCTAATCTAAACAGTAAGTGTATATTCTGCGAGGATGTGTTCAAATCTCCAATGTTTTAACAGGTTTGGTTACAATGAATACACTTCCAAAAAGACTTTATTCAAGGGTCATAAGTAATACCATAGCCCACTAGTCTCGATACTCCGTCAGCTCAAACAGTTGTGTCACCTCCTAGAGGGTGCCCATTTTTTTGCCTTTTGCCAGAAATTAACTCAAAGTGAATTGCTTCACAATTGAGTAGTTATCTTGGGAGATATATGGTGAGCGATCTTGGGGGCGGATTCTTCCCCACCCTTGCACTATGATATTACAAATGTCTGGTTACTGACTTGGCTTAAGGTTGCTATTTCTAAGGTTCGTAATCAGGCTTCATGTTCGGCCGTCAGTGATAAACTCCCTCAGGAGGCTTCCCAACTTTTAGAACAAAGGCTTTACGTATCTCAAGGATATTGGGGGAAGGCTAATCGCTGCACGCAACCGTTGAAAAGGACTTTCGTCACTTTCCACTTTTGATTATAGTGGGTTGGAACACTTGGTGTCAAAGTCGTTTCCCACTTAGGTCGTTCCCTTCACACCGGCCATAAATGGCTTTAAGAGTTGAATTCAACCCCTCGGGAAAGCAGGCCTGCTAAAGGGTTTTATTTACTTGAAATACTGAAAGCATAAGAGTAGTTCGGTTTTTTGATCACCTAGTTAAGGGGAGAGCATATAACTTCTACTTTCAAGACAAAGCAATCAAGTTGTTCTTTTTATCCTACCAATTCAGTGATTTTTTTAAGATATATATGGAGATGTTGCTCCACAAAAACATGGTGTTTATTTTATTTCCTCAAATCAGTGATTATCTAATCTAGGAAAGAACCTAGTCATCAAAGCAAAACTTTGATTTGGTCAACAAAAGAAAATCGGCAAAAGGGGAATAACTTCCCTCTTTGATTGTAACTGACTTTTGTGACTTGGTGTGATTGTTTACTTTGCCCAAATTTAAAGGTGGATCCTTTTATGCACCAAAGGATGGTGAAATTCTTTTTAGGCCTTTTGCAAATATGAAAATTTGTATTTTTTTTTAGAGCCCAAATTGATAAATTTTCTCCTAGAAAAGCAAGAAAAATTTTGATTGTTGTTCATTTTACTTGCCCAAAATAAAAGTGAGTTCAGTTTTACTTTAAACAAGGAAAAAAAGAAATTTCAATTTTGCCTAACTTAGAAAAGTTAGTAAAAATTTAAACTACTTTAATTCTAGCCTAAATAGATTTAAAGCCTACAATCAAAATGTTAGTAACCTGCAAAAAAAAACAGTCAGTGAGTTAGCAAAAAGATGAATTTTGTGGACTTCTACAAGTCTAAATTTTAATTTTTGTTACAAATTAGCTCTCTATTTTCTGTTTGTGATGTGCCACAGAACAGACTGTACGCGCTACAAAATGGCTATGATGCGCTACTCTGTTTCCCCAATGCGTTGTTCTGTATTTCTGATGCGCTGTTCTATTTTTCTGATGCGCTGTTCTATTTTTCTAATGCACTGTTCTCTTTTTCTCCCACGCCGAGATCTACAGGAAAATGTTAGTGAGGACTATGCGCTAAACTAAGGATGTCACGCGCTGGATGATGAACCCCATGCGTTGAACAGAAAATGGGATGCGCTATACTGTTAACCGGATGCACTAGGAAATGTCTCCCACGCGCTAATTCTTGTTTCCCGCGGACTTGCAAAAGTGGTTAAATTCAAAAATTGATTTGATATATGAGGTCGAGCCCCACCGTGGGTGCTAGAAATGTATGCAGGAAAAGCGGGTCGATAGAACTCAATATGTGAAAAACAGAGTCTAAGGAGCCTTGCTCACACACCCACATGACTTCTTGGTGCAAGCTATGGAGTCATGAAGTATGGCTCAGCTTCCCAAGGTTGGTTCCATGGTTCTCTATCTCACAAGGTCCCTCAAACCAATGTCTTTTCTCTTAGATCACTGAGCAAAGTGGTTTAGGGATGACAAATGCAAGAACGAGAGATGCTTTTGTTGATTTTAAGATGAAATGCATCCTAAGTTATGCATGATCCTATAAATGTAATAAACTAGTTTATAAGATGACAAGATTAATAACAAGACTATCCTAGCATGATATACTAGTCTATGATTAAGCTAAATGATAAGGAAAATACTCTAAACATGCATATTTAGATTACTTCTTATTGAAAAGAGAGGTTAAATGATGAGCACAAATGATATATTAAAGCTTGGATGGATTTTAGTATAAGTATGATGCTAAAGAATTGGATCCTTAAAAATGGAGGAATGAGGGCTCTATTTATAGCAAAAATAGGACAATGGATGGCTAGGATTGAAAGATTTAATCAAGGGTTGAGTTTGAAAGTTGGGAGTCCATGTTTACAATTGGCACCAATGAAATGGTGACAATTGTCAACATAAGATTGGTTGAGAGGAGATGTAAGAAGCATTAAATGCTTGAGAAGACCTCATGGTTACCCTAGGGGTTAGGGTTAAGTTTAAGTTAGGGTTATCCATTGGATAAAGCTTTTACCCAAAGGATAAACTCTTGTGCAAAGGTTAAAGAGATAACTATGGTCAAAGCAATGAATGCTTGATGAGACCCTTGGGTTACATGGAGGTTGAGTTTAGGGAAATTCTTTAATCATGCTAGAGGGGTGAGTTAACCATTAATGGTTTGGGAGACTTTCAAAGTTAAGTGGTTGAAGCCTTTAAGGGTTTTCAAAGACTTTGAGGGTTTGAGAAGTGACTTCCCTTTGTTTAGGGAATTGACAAAGTTTAGGAAATGGGTTAGGTTAATTTAGAAGTGATTAGAAGAGTCTAGAAGGGGTTAGGAATAGGGTTTAGGAAGCAAGTGGGAGATGTAGGATTTTGCAAGTGGATGAAGGGATAATAGGATTTAATTGAATAAAATGAATTTAATTCAATTTGGTTGCAATTTGGAGAAATCAAATAAATTAGATTTATTCAATTTAGGGTAAAATATTTAATTAAATTTGAATTTAATTAAAAGTGGATAGAAGGGATTTAATTGAATAAAATGATTTATTCATTAAATGTCAAAAGAGGCCTAGTGAATTTAATTTAAATAAATTGAGTAATTTACTTAATTTAAATAGAGGAATGTGGGTGATTTAATTAAATAGATAAATGAACATAAAATATTCACTTAGGAATATGCTCATTTTTATACGTCTGCAATTATAATAGTCTAGAAATCATTTAAAAACTTTATCATTATGTACAATGCAAAACTGTATACTTTTAATGTCTATTTGAGCATATTTAGCATTAGGATCTAAATAACTAGGACTAAATGTTATTCCCAGCTTACTAACATTCATGCTTTCTTTGAAATAAATTTATTTATCTATCTAAATTTCTTGCATTATTTAAAAGGAAAAATGATAGATTCAAATAAATGACAACAACATTAACATAGTTTCATTTAAAACTATATCACCTAGTTAAATACAACATAAAGAGATAGAATGCCTTTCTTTATTTTCAAGAAATAAAAGCAATAGATTTTAACTCAAACTATAGAAAGCTTAACCCATAAATATATATTTCATTTATGCAACTAAGATACCACAATAGGAACAATTCCAAATCTTTTCCTCCAATCCCTTCCCAAAGAAACTTACAATACAAAATATTAGGGTTGTGACCATGGAGGGCTCACCTCTCAACCTAGGCTTACTAGAAGCCACTCCCGAGCTTAGAGAACCAAGATCTAGATGGGTTACACTCAAATAATACACAAACAAGCAAGGCAAAATCAAAACAAACACATTCCCATCCCAAGGCTAAACATCATCACATAATGTGATTTTTTTTTATATAGGTGGAAGTGGACCAAGTACCTTGAGGAGAACTACAAGATAGTAGATCACAAGACATCTAATGGCAACCAAGAACACATCACAAGTCCATCTTGACCCAACATACTTATGACCCCCAAGGCATACATGCCATAATATCTCCCCTTATGACCCCCAAATGCATAAACAAAACTATGCAGCAAGGGTCACATAAACAAACCCTTGAGATCACTCTCTTAAAGAGAGTCTCTCACTCTAAGGTTGTCAAACAACCTTCCACCTCCAAGACCATTCTACCCTCCCAAGGGTAAGATGGCCTTGGATACTCCCAAAACACAAGTAAATGCATACCAAAAATAAGAGAAAGATCACATATATATTTTCACAAATGAAACACAAGGGAAGAAAACAACTGCATTCAAGCAATCTTTCAAAAACACAAAGTTTCAACATACAAGTAAGAGATTGAACCAACCTTGAATCTGCCAAGGGTTTACAAGGGATAGTTTGGAGAAGAGCAGCCCAAATCCACACTTCCTTTCTTCAACACTTAGCCAAAAATTTTATCCTAAACTTGTTTTCAAAATTGCAAGATCTAGTCTCCAAAGATGGAGATTGGGTAATTAACTTCCTAAGTCTCAATCCTTTGCCTAAAAAGGCTTCTCTCACTCTTTCCAAACCTCTTGGGTAGAATGAGAGCTCACATTGGTTGGTCTTCCCAAAGTCTTACACACTCCCTAACCAAGGCACCTCAAAAAGGGGAATTAAATGGGGAAAATGAATGACACATACCAAGAAGGTTATCTAACCAAGGATGGCTCTCCTAAAGATGGAATTCGGCCATTTTGGGAAACTCACTTTTTGGGGAGGTTAAACAAGTCCTAGGGAGTGGACACATGGCCAAATTTGACCTTCACCCATAGGTACACAATGAGGCCCATTAAAAATACTCCAAAACTGACTCTAGGAGTTGGTTTAACCTTTTGAAAGTCCACCCAAAGTCTACATACGGGTCAACTCTGAGTTGACCCTCCTAATGGCTCACTATCCTAGGTTTACTTGGGACCTTCAAGGATAATTGGAAAATATAACATTGGTAAGATAAATTCCTCAAAAAAGGGGCATGACAATGCCAACTCAACATACAATACATGTGTCAAGTGACACTACAAAAAGAATTCCACATCACAAATACACACATGGCAATTATCCCTATTGAAATTTATAAATTAAACAAATTAATAATAAATACAATTTAACACACATGCAAACATTTACGTTCACGAATAAAATACAATACATTCGGGGCGTTGTCTCTCCAAATAAATAACCACTGGTTTTACGAACATACATAGGTCTAGGCTTGATTCTCCATAATGTTTCCATGGTCACATGGATAATTTTCCTGCACATCTCAATTACACATTAGTAATTCCAAAATAGCCTCATATAATATTAAACACATAAATAAGAATACAAATCAATCACTCTGCATACAATTGACATCATACAAATCAATTTACCATATATCAAAGCAATCCACATAATCAATTATCATAATCCTCATAAATTTAATCCATTCATAAGATGTGCATCATATTTCTGGCATCATAATAAAGTCCTGCAAATCAAATAGATGACATACACCGTCTCACTGTTATCCTATCCTCGAATCATATAAAATTTTATATCCATAATGCATAGTAATGAAGCATCAATATATCAATGTTATCCAATTCCGGGATCATATAAAGTTCTATATCCATAATGCATAGAAATAAAGCATCCATAATAGTTCCAACATGAAAATCACTGAAATATTAGGATGGGTCGGAGTAGGGCCTCACACCCTCCCCCTCTAGGCATGAACTTATTCCTGGAGTTCATCAAAAAGATGGGGGTACTGTGATCTCATACATGTTGCATCCTCCCATGAAGCTGTAACCTCATCATAGCAATCACACTAGACCCTAACCTGGTCCAGCTCTCTATCTCGAAGGTCCAACGTCGGGCGAGCCAAAATGTGTATGGGCTCCAAAGCTAGCTACCTGTTCGACTCCACCTGCAAGGCATCCCAATCTAAACTATGAGACTCGTCATAGATATACTTCCTCAAAACTGATACATGAAACACATCGTGGATGCGTGATAGGCTAGGTGGCAAAGCTAGGTGATAAGCAACTGGTCCTATCCTCTCAAGGATCTCAAATGGTCCAACAAAGTGAGGTATGAGGTTAGAACCCTTTCCATAATGGATTGAACTCTTATGTGGTTGCACTCTCAGGAAAACTTTGTCCCCAACCATGAAGCTCCGGTCTATCCTCTTCGCATCTACATACTTCTTCTGCCTATCTTGTGCCTCTCTAAGGTGTTGTCTAATCAAAATCACCTGCTACTCCATATCATGAACCATCTCAGGACCTATGGTCACTCTATCCTCAATACGGTCCCAACTCAAAGGTGTCCTCCAAGGTCTGTCGTACAAGGCCTGAAAAGGTGGCATCCCCAAAGAAGTGTGATGCCCATTATTATAGGCAAAATCAATTAAAGGAAGGTATTCCTCCCATCTGGTCTGATGATCCATGACGTACATGCAGAGCATATCCTCTAATACCTGGTTAACCCACTCTGTCTGTCCATCCGTCTCTAGATGATAGGTTGTGTTGAAATTGAGCTTGGTGCCCATTACTTCCTATAATGCCTTCCAAAAGGAAGAAGTGAAGGGGGAATTCCTGTCAGAAATAATCTTGCGTGGAATGCCATGAAGTATGACAATGTCTCGCAAGAACATTTGTGCCACTGCTGGTGCTATGAAGGTAGTTTGAACTGGTGAGAAGTGGGCCACTTTGGTCAACTTGTCAACTGTCACCAAGATGGCATCATGGCGATGAGATGACATGGGAAGACCAATGATGAAATCCATGGATATAGTATCCCACTTCCACTTTGGTATAGCATGAGACTGGAGCAACCCACCTGGATGGCTGTGCTCTGCCTTGACTCTCTGACACTCAAGGCATCAGGCTACTAACTCAACAATAAGCTGTTGCATACCTGGCCAATGATATAACTATCTCAAGTCTACGTGCATCTTCTTAACCCCATGATGCACTGCATAAGGAGCTCTATGAGCCTCCATGACAATGAACTCTCGCAATCCCCTGAGAGAAGGTACATAGATGCGCCCTCTATGGCGTAATAGTCCATCTGACTCTAAGGAATCATCAACATACTTCCCCTCCAGGGTCTCCTGTGATCAAATCACCTGACAAACCTCCAAATACCATCCATCCTCTGGCAACCGCTACAATATATGATCTCTCAAATATGTGCTCATAGATATGGAGTATACCTCATGATGTCTCCTGCTCAAGGCATCTGCAACTACGTTCTCTTTCCCCTTGATGTAGTGGACATCAAAATCATACTCGCATAAAAACTCCATCCATCTCCTCTGACGGGCATTAAGATTAGGCTGGGTGAAGATGTACTGCAAACTCTGATGATCTGAATGAAGCTCAAAATGATGACCCAAAAGAAAGTGTCTCCACCTCACAAGCGCATGCACTACTGCTGCAAGCTCAAGGTCGTGTGTAGGGTAGTTAAGCTCGTGAGTCTTAAGCTTCCTAGACTCATAAGTTATAACTCAACCCTCCTACATAAGAACTGCTCCTAATCCATCCAAAGACGCATCTATGCATACCATGAAATCAGTCGTGGGGTCTAGCACAATAAGAATAGGTGCACTAGTGAGTGCTCTTTTCAGATCCTGAAAATCCCTCTCACACCTTTCTGTCTACTCGAATTTATTTCCCTTTCACTGAAGGGATGTAATGGGATGTGCAACTCTGGAAAATCCCTCAACGAAGTGTCTGTAGTACCCTGCTAGACCCATGAAGCTCCGGATCTCTGTCACACTGGTTGGTGCTAGCCAATCCATAATAGCTCTAATCTTTGATGGGTCAATTGAGATCCCATCACCGGATATAACATGCCCAAGGTATTTGACCTCTGACCTAAAGAAGGCACACTTCGACAAATTGTCGTACAACTGGTTATCCCTCAAACACTGCAAAACCTACCTCAAATGCTCCTCATGCTCCTTCTCATTCTGAAAATATATCAATATGTCATCAAGGAACACAATCACAAACTGATCAAGGAAAGTGTGAAATACCCCATTCATGAGACTCATGAATATAGCTGGAGCATTCGTAAGACCAAATGGGGCCACAGTGAACTCATAGTGGCCATATCTGGTATGAAACGCAGTCTTATGGATATCACTCTCCACAATCCTCAACTGATGGTACCTTGACTTCAGATCTACCTAGGAAAACACTTTAGCACCCTGAAGCTAATCAAATAAATCATCGATCCTGGGCAAGGGATAATGGTTCTTGATGGTCAATTTGTTTAGCTACCTATAATCCATGCATAACCGAAGGGATCCGTCCTTCTTCTTCACGAAGATGACTGGTGCGCCCCAAGGGGAGACGCTAGGATGAGTGTGACCCTTCTCTAAGAGTTCCTCAAGATGCACCTTGAGCTCATTAAGCTCATTCGTGGTCATCCTATAAGGTTCTCTCAAAACCGGCTTGGCTCCTGGTACAAGATCTATGTGGAATTCGATCTCTCTGCTAGGTGGCATACCAAGTAGCTCGGATGGAAACACATCTACAAACTCCTAAAGGATGGGATGATCATCTAAGAAAGGCTCCTTCTCATTTTCTTCCTCTCTATCACTGATGATGATAGCAAATAACTGGCATCCCTTTCGCATGCTCCGCTTAAGCTGCATAGAGGAAATCATATGAAGAGACACAGGCCTCTGAATCCCAGTGATTACTTGGGAGCACCATGATCATCCTCACACTCGATCTTTTTCTGGAGACAATCCATCTTGGCTCTGTGGGCGTAAATCCAATCCATGCCAAGTACGATGCCATAAGATCCAAGTGGTGTAACTCTAAGGTCTACTAAGGTGGTGGTATTACCAATCTGGAGCTGACATCCGCTTACCTCTGAATCCACTGACACTCTAGCCCATGAAGCTAACTCTGCTTCCCAATTGACACCTTGCCTAATTTCCACTAGCCCGCAACGCTCCACAACCAATGGAGATATAAAGGAGTCAGTAGCTCCTGAGTCAAACAATATAGAAACACCGATACCACTGATCATACCTGCAGCCTCAATAATTGTGGCTTGGTGTTCTGCCTGGTGGTTGTCAACCACTGCGAAGACCCTATGGGACTTGCCCATATCCCCAACTGTAGGCTCTGATGCTGCCATCCTCTGACTACCTGCCATTTGACCCTACAGACACTCTCTCACCATGTGCCCCATGGCTCCACATGTGAAACAAGCACCGCGTGCCTGAAACTATACGCCCTAAGGCCTAGAGAAAGACTGTCCACTTGTCCTGCTCGAACCATTGTACCCACCCCTGGAGGACTGCTGAGTCCATGTCGGAGGTGTGTAAGTACCGTGTGCTCTCTGGTCACGCCTAGGACCCTGTGAATGCCACTACTTAGGCTTAGAGCCCTGCTGTCCCTAAGAGGGCCTCTGCCTCTAATTCTGTTGTGACTGTTGCGGAGGAGGGGCTTTAAAGGACCCCGATGTATTCCTGTGTTTGTCTTTCCAATGGGGTTTCTGAAATCCAAAAGATTGGGGTGCAAGGTTTAGGTTCTGAAACTGGCCCCTCGTGTCCTGAGGCTTGACATGAATTTCCTCTACTATCAAGGCCTTCTCCACGGCAACCCGAAAGCTTCCTGGAGCGGCCATCCTCACTGGTCCTGCTATCTCGGCATTTAGTCCCCTGATAAAATGGTTGATGAGAAGCTTCTCGTCCTTCAGGTAATCCACATATGGTAGGAGCTTAATGAACTTACTCTCATATTGGGTCACTGAGAGACCCTTCTATTGGAGATCGTGGAACTCATCTATCCTACGCTGCTTGAAGTACTCCGACAGGTATCTCTCCCTGAACCTCTATGTGAAGATCTCCCATGTGAGGGTGTCTGCAACTAGGCCACACTTGTATTCCTCCTGTCTCCACCATGTGGAGGTCGTTCCTCTCAAAAGGTGAACTGCTACTCGTGCCTTCAGATTGCTTTCGTAGGAACGCAATGCAAAGCACCGATCTAGGCTCAAAAGCCAAGCCTCAGCTTCTACCCTGTCGGTAGATCCCCCAAAAGATGGTGGCTGGAGGCGCAAAACCTCTCTGATCAAATCCCTTGGATCACAACGTGCTCTCTCAAAATATACAGGTGCTGCTACTAGAGGTGGCCCAGGTAGATGAATGGACTCAGGCTCATGCTCATCCTGGCCCTCTAAGGGATTAGGAGGTGGACTCCTATTTCGTTCCCTAACCGTTGATCTATGACTCCTTGAGTTCTGGTTTTTTGCATGATGGTCAACTGCTAGAAGCCTATCCTATACTATCCCAATCAGGTTCTAAAGTGCTAATAAGATGTCTCAGTTTAGGTCAACCGGTCGTTCGGGAGGAGTCTCTGGGTTCCCTTCTGAAACCAGTTCCTCCCTATGAACATCTTTGTGTGCCATACGTGCACGCCTAGGACCCATACCGCGCTTGCGAGCTTGTCGCTTAGTTAGAGGCATCCTTATGAGAAAATAAAATTTGGAGAAAAATTTAATTAATTAAATATTTAAAGAGAAACGTAATGGAGAAAGGTTCCTAGTGTTGGAAACCTTGCTCTGGTACCAAAATGTCATGCCCAAACTTTTGGGCAAAAAAAAAGGGAACAATTTTTATTTTTTTTAAAACAACCTAATAAAACTAATTAAGCTAAAATAAAAATGCAATAATTAAGTCTTGTCTTAGCTATGTTTGAACTCTGGAAATTTAAAAGAGCTTGTTTACTAAAGTTATTCTAATTAACTTAATCGAGCATGTGAAATTAAACTCAATGCGGAAATAACTATCCAAAAGAATCATTATTATTTCATTAATCTATAAATTAATTTAAACAACAATCTCTAACTAAATTGACAACAGATATTATTAATCTCAAATAATCTTTTAATATCTCTAGGAATTAATTAAATTAATTCTAACATTTAGATTATTAAAATTTAATAATCAATTGAGCAATAAATATAATGTCTCAAATTTGACTACAGGGTTAAGTAAATTCATAATTTAAATTGCCCTATAAACTTTAATTAATGTTGGCCGCTAAAGGGACCCCTAAGGTCTAAATATTAATAAAGCATTTATTAATATTTATTAAATAAAAAGAAAACTAAAACCAAGTTGATTTCAACTTAAACCTCTTATATATATATATATATATATATATATATATATATATATATATATATATATATATATAAAATTAGAAAAACTAATCTAAATTTATACTTATACATTCGTATATATACATATATTTAAAATATATATATATATGAAGTCATATAATTTATGATTTTAAATTTAATTAATGATTAAATATAATCATATATATACCAACTAAGCATGGGGATACCTTATTCAAATTTAGAATAGGGTTTCCCCCCCTTTCTTTTTTTTTTTTACTTAACCCATTTAAAATTATCACATGAAAACCTAAACCTAAAATCTATAAAACAAAACCTAAAGAGCCATACCTCTTTTAAAACTAACTCATGAATACCCTAACCCGAAATCCGGATTAGGGTTTCGTGTTATACAACAGGGGAGGAGAAAAACAATGGCGGAGGGCGTTTGAGGAAGGTCGCGGGTTTACCAAGTGTAGGCGGTCATTTTTATAGCGCAAGGTACTGAGTGATTAAATGGGGGTTGCGGGAGAGGGTGGCGCAACCCGCAGAGGCATCGTGGGCGCCACTGCAGGTCGCGGCCCGCAATTACGTCGCGACGTCACTGCGGGACGCGGCCCACAGCGGTGTCGCGGTGCCCCTATGGACCTCGGCCCACAGCGGCACCTCTGTGGGTCACGGTGCACAGAGGGCCCATGCCACCCAGGGAGCCCGCGGGAGCCCTCGGCTCTAGGGTGACCCACGGGGTCTAGCGTTTCGGCGATGGTAATTTTAATTTTTTTTATTATTATTTATTATTTTTACAACATAAAATATGTATAAATACACACACACACACACACACACAGGTAAAATATACTTTAAATAAGTAGCATCAAATAATATGGACAGTTAGATTTTATCCAGCATGATAAATGTTTCAAATAGTCCATTTCTTCATTTAATATAAACATAAATCTATTTAGCATGTATTAGATTTATTTTTGTTATATTTTCCCTTTTTTTTTTTTAATACAGTAATAAAATAAATTAATGACTGACATAAAGCAAAATAGAACAGAAATACAATAGTTATCTTTTTCTTTCATTTCTTTAATAGGTTTAAAGAAAGAACCCTTTTTATATGAATACAATAGGTTTTCCCTTTGAAGCATTTTTGATACAAGGTATTTAAAACTAAATAGTTTTCTTTTATTTTATTTTTTATCTATCTGAATTTCTAGGTTTCTCTTCGATGTTTAAATCTGTATTTTTTTCTAATCACATAAAAGCATATTTTCTAAAACTATCAGATTTAACTAGCTGCATTTCTTTTCCATTTTTAATGCCATATAGTTAGCTATAGGAAAAGATTAATATATCTACTTTTATTTTCTGTATTTTTTTTTTGAATAAATAACGGAAGTAAATAAAATTACAACAGCATTATAATAGTCTAGAAATCATTTTAAAACTTTATCATTATGTACAATGCAAAATTGTTATACTTCTGATGTCTATTTGAGCATATTCTACATTAGGATCTAAATAACCAGGACTAAATGTTATTCCTAGCTTACTAACATTCATGCTTTCTTTGAAATAAATTTACTTATCTATCTAAATTCCTTGCATTACTTAAAAGGAAAAATGATAGATTCAAATAAATGACAGCAGCATTAACATAGTTTCATTTAAAACTATATCACCTAGTTAAATACATCATAAAGAGATAGAATGCCTTTCTTTATTTTCAAGAAATAAAAGCAATAGATTTTAACTCAAACTATAGAAAGCTTAACCCATAAATATATATTTCATTTCTGCAACTAAGATACCACAATAGGAACAATTCCAAATCTTTTCCTTCAATCCCTTCCCAAAGCAACCTGCAATTAGGGTTGTGACCATGGAGGGCTCACCTCCCAACCTAGGCTTACTAGAAGCCACCCCCGAGCTTGGAGTGTTGGTATTTTGGTATGGTTTTGTCATTGATGTCAACACCTATCAACTCTGGCACTTTGGAGAATCAGCAACATTCATCGACAAGCAAGTGACTTATGCACAGTCATCGGTATCTGGTACACCGGTAGGATATAATGTTCACCGACACTTGGAATAGCATGGAAAACACCTGGTAATGCCGAAGACATCGTTTGGACACTTTGTCTTGGAGTTTTGTTCATTGGCATATTCATATTTGTATATTTGTTGTTACCGACAAATAGGTCCAGGATATACACCGGCAGGTTTATCTTTTCCAAATCAGCACGACACACTATGGAGATGTCTCATTATTGTTGTAAATGCATCAAGACGACATGTTGAATCGGTTATTGCATCGGACATTGTTTTGTTTGTAAATTGATTTTATTGTAATATCCTTTAGAGCTGACCTACTAAAATTGGTCTTAGGTTATGATATAAATGTAAGATCTTACTTGTAAGATCATGTGTGGAATACAAAAAAAGGATTGTGTGAAGGTATATGCGAGAATAAGAAGAGCTATACATGCAGACATCATTTGAAGGTTGAAGGAGGGTTTTTGTGAAAATAATTAGAACTACATTGGTACTGAATCCAGCATAGAAAAATGCAAATTTGAGCAGTACATCCTTATTGAATTTAACCATCCAATTGTAGTCAGTGTGACTCCTATTTGTGTTTGAGCAGTGAGCTCTAAGCGCTTGGCCTTTCTGCATGTGCAGACCCCATTTGCATACACATACTATTTGCAGTAGTATCATCTGGTTGTGGGTAAGGTTTCCCACCGTGGTTTTTCCCCTTACAGGGTTTCCATGTACAAATATTGGTTTTATGTGTTGTGGATGACTTTGTCTTTTTGTTTCATGCATTAATCTTTACCGGTATTACAATTAACTGATAAAACTGTCTACCGGCATAAAAGACTGGTTTACCGGTATTAAGCATTAAATTAGTAAAGTTATTTTTTGTTTGAATTTATTAGACAACTGATTCACCCCCCCCCCCCCCCCCCCTTCTCAGTTGTCTCCGAGACCTAACATGGAGAACCAAGACCTAGACGGGTTACACTCAAACAATACACAAACAAGCAAGGAAAACTCAAAACAAACACATTCCCATCCCAAGGCTAAACATCATCACATAATGTGATTTTTTTTATATGGGTGGAAGTGGACCAAGTACCTTGAGGAGAACTGCAAGATAGTAGATCACAAGTCCATATTGACCGAACATCCTTTATGACCCCCAAGACATACATGTCATAATATCTCCCCTTATGACCCCCAAATGCATAAACAAAATTATGTAGCAAGGGTCACATAAACAAACCCTTGAGATCACTCTCTTAAAGAGAGCATCTCACTCTAAGGCTATCAAACAACCTTCCACCGCCAAGACCATCCTACCCTCCCAAGGGTAAGATGGCCTTGGATACTCCCAAAACACAAGTAAATGCATACCAAAAATAAGAGAAAGATCACATATATATATTTTCACAAATGAAACACAAGGGAAGAAAACAACTACATTCAAGCAATCTTTCAAAAAAACAAAGTTTCAACATACAAGTAAGAGATTGAACCAACCTTGAATCTGCCAAGGGTTTACAAGGGATAGTTTGGAGAAGAGCAACCCAAATCCACACTTCCTTTCTTCAACACTTAGCCAAAAATTCTATCCTAAACTTGTTTTCAAAATTGCAAGATCTAGTCTCCAAAGATGGAGAGTGGGTGATTAACTTCCTAAGTCTCAATCCTTTGCCTAAGAAGGCTTCTCTCACTCTTTCCAAACCTCTTGGGTAGAGTGAGAGCTCACATTGGTTGGTCTTCCCAAAGTCTTACACACTCCCTAACCAAGGCACCTCAAAAAGGGGAATGAAATGGGGAAAATGAATGACACATACCAAGAAAGTTATCTAACCAAGGATGGCTCTCCTAAAGATGGAATTCGGCCATCTTGGGAAACTCACTTTTTGGGGAGGTTAAACAAGTCCCAGGGAGTGGACACATGGCTAAATTTGGCCTTCACCCATAGGTACACCATGAGGCCCATTAAAAATGCTCCAAAACTGACTCTAGGAGTTGGTTTAACCCTTTGAAAGTCCACCCAAAGTTTACCTATGGGTCAACTCTGAGTTGACCCTCCTAATGGCTCACTATCCTAGGTTTACTTGGGACCTTCAAGGATAATTGGAAAATATAACATTGGTAAGATAAATTCCTCAAAAAAGGGGCATGACAATGCCAACTCAACATACAATACATGTGTCAAGTGACACTACAAAAAGAATTCCACATCACAAATATACACATGGCAATTGTCCCTATTGAAATTTATAAATTAAACAAATTAATAATAAATACAATTTAACACACATGCAAACATTTACGTTCACGAATAAAATATGATACATACGGGTGTTGTCTCTCCAAATAGACAACCCCTGGTTTTACGAACATACATAGGTTTAGCCTTGATTCTCCATAATGTTTCCATGGTCACATGGATAATTTTCCTGCACATCTCAATTACACATTAGTAATTCCCAAAAAGCCTAATATAATATTAAACACATAAATAAGAATACAAATCAATCACTCTGCATACAATTGACATCATACAAATCAATTTACCATATATCAAAGCAATCCACATAATCAATTATCATAATCCTCATAAATTTAATCCATTCATAAGATATGCATCATATTTCTAGCATCATAATAAAGTCCTGCAAATCAAATAGATGGCATACACCATCTCACTGTTATCCTATCCCAGAATCATATAAAATTATATATCCATAATGTATAGAAATGAAGCATCAATATATCAATGTTATCCAATACTGGGATCATATAAAGTCCTATATCCATAATGCATAGAAATAAAGCATCCATGATAGTTCCAACATGAAAATCACTGAAATGCTAGGATGGGTCGGGGTAGGGCCTCACACATACAAAAGGTCCATATAATCTGCAATGTAGTACTATTTCCAGTTCATGTCCTATTTGTAGTCTCTTTGCAATGGATATGTGATGTACTTTTAAATTACAAAAACATCTTGAAATCAAATTCAATGGTTTTCAAGTTGTTCTCATCATTTGTGCTCCAAGATCTTGTTTAATCAATAAACCAAGGGTTTTTTGGTTTTGCTTCTATACTATGTTGTCGAATTTGTATGAATTTGAGCTTCTCCTAAAGTAGAAGATTAGATTGTTTTATTCATCCAAAAGGATTTTGTAGAGATCATACTTGACTGGGATGCAATTGAGAATTTGTTTTCTGTTATGACTAATACTAGGCGTTAGTTATAGAAGGCAAAAGATGTTATAGTGCACACATATTTTAACTTGTAATAATGGTTCATCTAGCCCAATAGATAGGCATTGGTCATATGATTGTATTGCTAACATTAGCACTTGAAATGAAAGAAAATCTATTAATATTTACATTAAGTTTTTGTTTTTGAGTTTAAGTTTTCAGTAGTAGAATAAATTGACTCTCATAGTGACTCAAAGTATACATAAGTCAGGGATATAAGCCACACCCAATGAACTTAAGTATTTCTTTGATTAATTCAATGTATTGAGAGTATGTTTGATGCAAAACTTGAAAAGAAGAATTAGGTTTATAAAAGTACGCTTAAAGGGATACCCACCTAAGTCTAACAGAGCTTGAAGTGTAGAGGATACAACTAGATCCTTATCCCTAGTTATTATCTTGTCAATTGGCTTCTCATAGACGATATTTGGAGACATTAGTTGGAAACACCAACAACCCTAACCCTAACAATAAACCAAATTAAAACCTAAACTAAAACCAACTACTAAACCAAAGTTAACCTTAATCCTAAATACGATTTAATCCTTACACTAACTCTAATACTAAACAAAATTTAACCCTAACCCTAAACCAAATTTAACCTTAACCCTACACCAAATTGAGCCCAAACTTTAAATCAAGTCAAACCCTAAGCCTAAATCAATTAGAACCTTAACCATATACCAACTTAAACCCTAGCCAATTTGAGAATTAACCCTAAAATAATTTGGATTTCAACCCTATATTAACTTAGCACTAACCAAATTGAGGCTTTATCCTAACCAAATTTAACTTTAACCCTACAACCTTAGATAGAATTGAACCCTAACACTAAACAAAAGTGAATGCTAACTATAAACATAGTAGAGAACACAACATCGAAATCTTAATTAAACCTTTGACCAAATTGAACCTTTAAAACCTCAAAACTAAACCAAATTAATAAATAAAACCCTAACCTTAATCCTAATTGAATACTAAAAAAATTAAACCCTTACCTTATAAACATTAACCTTAAACCAAATTGAACCCTAATAGTAAACCAATTAAAATGCTAACTATAAACCTAAATAAACCCTAAGACAAATTAAACCTTGACCCTATATCAAAGTGATACCTAAAGTTATACCAAATTGAACCTAATCCTAATACTTCAATAGTAAATTTCAAAAATCTACTACCATGTTCAATAAATTTTTATAGTCACTATCATTATCATCTATCTTGATGCATATTAAAAATCTTAATATTGAATAATCTAATAATAAATTAATCCTCTAATATTATTTACCTTAACACTATTTGAACACTAAATTTCAAAAGTACAACAATAATATAATAAAAATTTAATCATATTGTGCTATAAACCTTGGCACTACTTCAATAAAAAAATTCACAAATATACTACCATGTTTGATGAATTTTTCTACCTGGATACATAATACATATACCATGGCACTATCATCTATCTTGATGTATATACAAAACTAAACAAAATTAAACCAAACTTTAATAATAAATCAAACTAAACTCTAACCCTAAACCTCAAGCTAATTGAACCATAAAACTTATTTTAAATTACTAACAAGATGAAATCAATTAATTCTCCTTCATATTGCAACTCCAATTGCCACTACTAACATAGAAATCTTTAATTTTAAGATATATATAAGTTATCCACCAGTTTAATTTTAGCATCAAACTTTAATATTAAAAAAAAATATTAAATTGAAAAAATTCAACACCTTGATATATATCAGTGTAATATATCTCCTTGTATCTCTCTTTTTTTTTTTATAATATTTAAATATTTATTATATCTATATGTCTATCTTGTAAAAGATGTTTTTATGTCCATTTTGTAAAAGATGTTTTTATCTTAAATTTGTTTTCTTGTTATTCTTTATTATTTTTTATAATACTATTTTTTAAATCAAATTAAAGTATAAAAAAAGATTTTCAAATAATATTATTGGATGTTTCATATTGAAATGTTCTCTCACCAAAAATTAATAGAAGAGATAAATTTTCAGCTGTGTATAATCATCATCTTTCAATATCATCATGGAGAGGAACGGGGCCGTGGATTTTTTTATTTTCTGTGTGCTTCTCAATTGTCTGGTTTTGTATCTTTAACCCATTATCTTTTTCTGAAATTTAGCTAAGGTTGTTTTGTATGTGTTTCTTGAATTTACAGTTATGTATATGTATTATGTATCCAGGTAGAAAAGATTATAAACTTCAAGGCCTTTATGTCGCACCAGCCACCACCAACTCAAGGCTTTACTCAGCTTCAGATAACCCGAGAAAATTTGGGCTTACTGAAACCATATGATATAGATCAAATCCACTCATGGCGTACTAATTCCAGTAATGGCGTTCTTTCCACCTGGCTTTTCAAAGACGACAAACCCTACTTTCCAGAGAGCAACACCAACCCTAGGACAGAATTCTTCATCAGGGTTAGTTTTGTATGTTAAGGACAGCATTCTTCATGAGGATTAGTTTTGTACTTTTAATCCATATCTTTTTCTAAAATTTAGGTAAAATGAATGTTTTCCTTGAATTTAAGGCAGAATCTTCATCAGGGTTAGTTTTGTACCTCTAAGAGAGAATTTAAACCATCTTCTTTCTCTGAATTTGAAATTTAGTTAAGATGGGGTGCAATATATGATTGTTGAATTTAGGGGTATTTATGCAGGGATATGACTACACAGGTGGGGTGTGGAGGTTTGAGGCAGAGATGTATGCTGGGTCAAATACAACAGGAGTATCCGTGATGCAGATTTCTGGGGGTGTGCAAAGGGACATGGCGTTTATGCTGCAGATTAACGATGGATATCTAACACATTACAACGACCCGGTGCTGCCGAAACGTATTTATAATCAGTGGATTTCCCTGAATGTTGTCCACAATGCAAACGAAAGGAAAGTGGGTTTGTCTGTGAATGGGCAGGAGGAGCAAGTGTTTCCTGATGCAGGGCCTGGCGTTCATTTTTTCAAGTTTGGGGTGCAGGCTCTGGCCAACTCTTCACCTACCATGGAAACTCGTTGGAGAAATATCCGACTTTGGAGGTTAAGTAATTAATTCCACTGAGACTTGCTGATTAATGGTAGTAGGGTTTTGGAGTTTTGATTTACCTGTCTCATTATTACATTTATATATATATATATATATATATATATATATATATATATTGAGATTCTATCTTTTAAATTTAACTTCTGACAACTAACTTTTCCACTTTTCTGTTGCATGGTATAAAATCCTCTGTTTTCCCTTTCCCCGTGTCTTCAACTTCCTGGTCATTATCAAGTATGACTCTTCCTTTGTAGCATTGGATGAAAAAAACAAATTTCATATTCTCTTTAAAAAAAAACTTGCATATTGTTTTTTTTTTTTTTTAAATATGGTTTTTTTCAGAAATAGTTTCGTGCCCAATATCTATGTGAATTGAAGATTCTTTCAGAAGTATACAGGATCTAGGCTATGTTTCTTTCGACAATTACTCTATATTTGAGACGAGAGCTCCTAGTTTCAGACAGTGGAATGGTTGAAGCCACAGAAGTCTAAGTTGTAAGCATAAAGCAGATAGAACCAAACACAAGTATATTGTCAAGTTCAATTGTCAAAGGACGGTGATGACACAACATAGCTTTGGGAAATTAGGCATTGCCCTTGCTGCTTCATGCATTGGTTTCTTTAGATATTTTTGGTATTACTGTGATTGTTTTTCTGCATATGATAATTTACTGAGATGCACTAAGCACCCCTATTGTTTACCTTTCATATTTAGACTTATCTTCCAGTCCAACTCTCTATTTATGGCCACTTTTGTCTGAGGAAAACATACCCAGATTCATTTCAAATTGAAATAACCCATTGTTATCCTCTGTCCCAAGATAATGCATATGTGTCAATAGGTGATCTGCATTCAAGTAAGAATTTTGTTTGACAGTGCTGAAGTCTCTGCCCTATTTTGTGTGATGACACCTAGGGTTTGAGTAACACTTATCTCAAACTCACTTGATGCATGCTCTTTTAGAGTGGCCATGTGACCTTTGAATATTGCTGTGATTTGCAGATTGAGAATGGAATTGGACTCAATTCTGTGAGAGTTGATAGCAGTCCTTGTAAGAGAGCTGAGTTCCATGCATTGAGCTCTCATTTGAAACAAATATTTTATTATTACAGCTAGTATGGTGCTTAGGTATACCTGATTTACACATTGACGGACACCTAAGGAATGTGACATCCCATTCATGAAAATGGCAACTTCGAAGAGGTTTGTTGCTGAATCCTTAATTTAAGTTACTAGCATCTAATAATGTGAAGAATGGGTCTTCCCATGTCCCTTCCGAGTAAATTTATCTAGGTTTTAGCTAGGTTCCTCTAACACTCATATTCAAATTATTTGGAGCCAGACTTCTAAAGCTTTTAGAAAATCAACATGCACAATAAGGCATAATGAGATAAAAATTGAATAGCTATCTGATTGCTTGAACATGTTGAATGGAAGTCAATTTTTTTAAGATCAAAATTCAACTCACCTATGGTATTTGTTGCTATCAACATGATGAATTGATATCTGATAATATTGATAATATTTATGGGATGTGTAGTGAAAGAGGTTCTACAAAATAAGTCTTGAAGCTTATCAAAGGTATTGTTTTATTTTGAGCTCATAAAAATTAATTTCTATTTTATGAAATCAATGTTGAGAGATGATTTTGAATAATAAGATTTTATTTCAAGAAGAGATAGGTTAATGTGCTTTGCTTTTAGAATTACAAGAATTTATTTTATTTCTATTAAATTGTAAAAAAATTTCGTTACATCAATCAATGAAAAGAATAAAGTTTCAAATGTTTAGAATCTAGCTAACCATTTATTAACAACTACATAAAATTTTAAATTTTATTTATCTCTTTTAATAACAATTTCTTAATTACTAAATCTCAACAACTACATAATATCTTAAATTATTATTTTTATTTGATATCCATTTTTGAATAATTGAAAAGTTCTAAGACCACAAATCACTCCTTTTTTAGAGTAGGGATTCCAGGCATAGAGATATGGCTTAAGCAAAGTTATATTTACATTTCCTAGCGCCGAGGTAAAGCCCATGTTATATTAATCTACATTACAATCCAGTAAAAGAACTAGTATTACATGGTACTTCAGAGATAATACAAATCTCTTTTTAATGCTCGTAGATAGCCAAAAAAATTGAAACCAAGACATAAATATTTGTGAAAGGAAGTTGATATGGAACGTGTAAAAGCTGTGTAATCGTACTCCCATATTTGTTAATGAAAGATGATCTGGTATTGACTGATTTGTTTGTTGGTGGAAATCGGGATAAATTAAACAAGACGGACTAATCTGATATGGTTGGAAATCCTTGCCTCTGCGCATATGGTTTTCAGTATTCCGATTCCAAAAATGAATACTACGGTTTAATATCCAAATCAACGTGCATAACTGAATACAAAGTGTTGGGATAAAGTTTCCTATTTTGGCAAGGCTGTCTTTCTCTTGATTAAAATAGTCTGTGGAATATTATTCAACCATTATCTGAGTGGTTTCCCATCTCATTCAGCTCTGTACTTTCTGAGCGGATTATATTCTGTAGGGCATGCATGATATGGGTATTTCTTTCTTACTATAAATAAACCAACTAGTTGGCAATCCTTATCACCGTTCAAAATCATAAATATAAACTTCTTTCTTACAATATAAATATAAATTGTCTACAATGGTAATGGTGTCTCAGAAATAGGCAATTTAGTCTTTTCTTTTGAGCTGTGCATGTGATTATTTTGAAGTGCTATAATCATCATCTTTCAATATCTACATTTGGAATTACTCAATGGCCAATGGCCAGGAGAGGGGCCGGGGACCGTGTGATTTATGTTTGTATATTATATTTAATCATTCTCTAAGAATTCAAGAATCTATATTCTTTAAGGGTTTGACCCAAGGTAGGAATTATTCCTTTCACGTGACCACAAAACCAAGTTGCTATGCAAAAACAAACCAAAAAAAAGGGCAAACTTTTATAGGAATTTATAGAGACCAAATCAGTGTGAAAAAAAATAGATCAACACTTTCATAGGTTAGATTTGTAAGTCCCAATCAATTACACAGTCATACAAATGATCCTCAGTGATATAAGAATCATTAAATTCCTTACATGTGAATGAATTATTTTTAGAGATTTGTCACACATATCTATCTCAGATTTCTAGGTTGCTATCACCTTTTCTAAAGAATTTAATTCAATATTTTTATCATTCCCAACCTTTTAATTTAGGGTAGATTTATTCATTTAACTTATTTATGTAAAAGAGATTTTGTATGTTTTTATTAGTGTGGATATAAAAATAATCTTATAAGTATATTTATTATTTAATGAAATAATAAATCAAAATCATAATTAAACTTTTGATATCATTATGGTGAAAATTACATTTAAGTTTTTCTCTTTATGTTGGGCTCATTTTAACCTCATTCTTCTTTATGCAATGACAAATATACAAATAGTACATTTTACTAGCACATAATCTAATTCCTTTTACACTTATTCAGAAGAACTGATTTTTATCATTCATTTTTTCATTCCTTGCCCAAGTTTATATCTATAATTTGTAAGATTGACCTATATCATTTCTGTGATTTTTTGTGAAAAATGAACTCAATATCTAACAAATATTGAAAATTAATATTGTTAAAATAAGAATGTGAAAGAAATAAATTATCTTTTTTGTTTACGTGGAGAAATAGAATGATTGTCCCCATCATTAACAACATCCTTATATATAAAATTATTACCAACAAGTTTCAAATTTATGTTTAAATTATATACACATTTTTGTATGATAACCATTGAACTTCTAATACCTGAAGGAAAAAAATAAAAATCAATCATTATAGCCATTATGTGATTCTTCAAATGAATTTAATGGATTCAAACATGAGAAGAACAACCAAATTATCATTCAATAAACGTTGTCACATTATCCAGAGGTTCACGTGGTTTTATTAAAAAATAAAGGAACATTAGAAGTGGTAGCCACATGAATGGTGTCATGTTTGCTATCTTTCTTATCATTTCCCAAAGTAGATATTGAAATAAACGCTATTTTAGATAGGTGTCACTCAACCCCTAGATGTCATCACACAAAATAGGCCAGAGAATTTAGCACTGTCAAACAAATTTTTAAAGTGAAGACCTATTGCCACATATGTGTTATCTTGAGACACAAGATAACAATGGGTTATTTGAACTGAATCTGGGTATGTTTTCCACAGATCATATAACCATGAATGAAGAGTTGGACTGAAAGAGAAGACTAAAGAAGAAAATTAAACAATAGGAGTGCTTAGTGCATCTCAGTAAACGATCATCATTGCAGAAAACAATCACAGTGATACCAAAAATATCTGGAAAGAAACTAATGCATAAAGCAGCAGGGGCAATGCCTGATATCCCAAAGCTATTTTATATCATCACTCTACTTTGACAATTTAATTTTAGAAGAAGTTAATGACGGGTGCATATATATCTGTGTTTGGTTATGCTTAAATGAACTATCTGGCTGATCCCATACCTTCTTTTTAGTTCAACTGAGGGCTTTTGTAGCTTTAGCCACTCCACAGTCTGAATCTATGAGGTGTCCTGAAACTGGCAATAGTCTAAATTAGACCATCTCACAGAAAACAATGCAGAACATTAAATTGTCTATAATGGCAATGGTGTCTTCCTTGGATATCAAGGTAGACAAGGTATCTGAAAATGAAATGGTTCTTAGACAATGAATAAATTTATGCTTGGGCAGTGTTTTCCTTAACACTGTTAATTTAATTTCTTTACTTTTACAAAAGAAAAATTAGCATAGTGTTAATGGAGAAAAATGACAGTATGTTTGGGCAGTGTTTTCCTTAACACTGTTAATTTAATTTCTTTACTATTACAAAAGAATAATTAGCATAGCGTTTTTCGATGTGACTGCATATGATTGTACAGACAAATTCAAAAACATCTCATGTTAATATTAGAAAAAATTAATTAAATTTTTACAATAATAAATCAAATAACAGTGTATAATTCAATGTTAATATCCTAAACAAAATTAATTTTTATGTTTGCAAAGAATAATTAAATTAAATATATTTTTACTATACAAAATGAATTTTATCTGATTTAATTTGGTTGATTTTTTAATTTATTAAAATGAAATGAACTGATATTACATATATATGAGTAGCGGAAGACTGCCACACCAGCACAATTGCTGAATAAAGGATTCTTTTGACTTGAAGCACCTCTTTTTACCTATATGAACTATCAAATTGCTGCCATTATAAAATATTAGAAAGAGTCATTTGCTTTCCGCTAATATGCACAAACATATTTTAAAAACTAATTCATATACCATGTTCTCAAAGTGCTGCCATTATAAAATATTAGAAAGAGTCGTTTGTTTTCGACTGGTACGCACAGACATGTTAAAAACTCTAATTCAGATATAAATAATGTACAAGTTTTTTGAAAGAAAGAGAATATGAAATTTGTTTTTTTCATCCAATGCTACAAAGGAATAGTCATACTTGATAATGACCAGGAAGTTGAAGACACAGGGAAAGGGCAAACAGAGGATTTTATACCATGCAACAAAAGGTGGAAAAGCTCATTTTCAGAAGTTAAATTTAAAAGATGTCTATATATATATATGAATGAGCCAGGTAAAAATGATTTGTCTTACTCAAAACTCCAAAACCCTACTACCATTAATCAGCAACTCTCAGTGGAATTAATTAGTTAACCTCCAAACTCGTTGGAGATGGTAGGTGAAGAGTTGGCCAGAGCCTGCACCCCAAACTTGAAAAAATGAACGCCAGGCCCTGCATCAGAAAACTCTTGCTCCTCCTGCCCATTCACAGACAAACCCACTTTCCTTTCGTTTGCATTGTGGGTAACATTCAGGGAAATCCACTGATTATTAATGCGGTTCGGCAGCACTAGGTCATTGTAATGTGTTAGATATCCATCGTTAATCTGCAGCATAAACGCCATGTCCCTTTGCACACCCCCAGAAATCTGCATCACGGATACTCCCGTGGTGTTTGGCCCAGCATACATCTCTGCCTCAAACCTCCACACCCCACCTGTGTAGTCACATCCCTGAATACATACCCCTAGATTCAAGAAACATATATTGCACCATCTTAACTAAATTTCAATTTCAGAGAAAGATGATGGTTCAAATATACAAACCCTGATGAAGAATTCTGCCTTAAATAAAAGAAACACATTCACTTTACCTAAATTTCAGAGAAAGATGATAAAACTAACCCTCATGAAGAATGCTGTCCTAAAGATACAAAACTAACCCTGGTGAAGAATTCTGTCCTAGGTTTGATGTTGCTCTCTGGAAAATAGGGCTTGTCGTCTTTCAAAACCCAGGTGGAAAGAACGCCACTACTGGAATTAGTACGCCATGAGTGAATTTGATCTATATCATATGGTTTCAGTAAGCCCAAATTTTCCCGGGTTATCTGAAGCTGAGTAAAACCTTGAGTTGGTGGTGGTTGGTGCGACATAAAGGCCTTGAAGTTTATAATCTTTTCTACCTGGATACATAATACATCACTGCAAATTCAGTTAACACATACAAAACAATCTTAACTAAATTTCAGCAAAAGATGTTGGATTAAAAATACAAAACCAGGCAATTCAGAAGCAGACAGAAAATCAAAAAGTCCACGGCCCCGTTCCACTCCATGATGATATTGAAAGATGATGAAAAAGAAAAGACTGAACTGTTTATTTCTGCACACCAACTGCGAATGCATTACAGAGGATGAAAAAACTAAAAACAGAAAACAAAGAGATAGTAACTGCACAGCTATCAACTAAAATCTTTAATATATTAATATAAAACAATAAATATTATGTAATATTTTTTTTGATTGGTAAACAGCCTAGCCAAATCATTTTATTAATTTTAAAGACCTAATACAACCCAGCTCACTAGGGGTACTGGTAGGAAAGCGTTGGGTAGAGAAAACCTCCAGTTTAGCCCTGAAAATAAAAACTTAAGGGATTACATAGCATCCTCTTATCCTTCCATGGAGACAATAGAGGAGCATTCAGGGATATTCTTCTTTACATATTATGCTGAAACCATACATACAATTGCCCTTTTGGGCTATTGATACATGAAAATATATCTATGATATAATCGAGCAACTTGTATCAAGATAGGCAGTCTCCCCCGGCCCCTCCAACTTTGGCACTGCCAAGCTTATAAAGTTTGGTTACCTGCAACCTGCACATCTCAAAACCGACAACTTCCATCTATCTTGTTTTCAATGTTAGTACCTTATTTGCCACTTAGAAAATATAATCAATGGAATATCTTAAGATAGATGATTCAACGGAAAACAAACCAAATAGGCTAGTTCCATAGTACAATCTGGAGCACAATGGTACTTACTGCGCTTGCATACTGAGAGAAATTATAGCCATGGAGGGCCACATAGAAAGTACCATACCTGATAAGTTATATCTATATGCTAATACATGAATATTGCCACTAGAGTATATGCATTGATGTAAGATGTGTGGAAGGAGAGACCCTGATTATGATAGAAACTAAAACTGTATATTTATATATCATAAATGAAAACAGTATCAGTATCATTATCCTTAGTTATCCAAATGAGAACAGTATCAGTATCATTATAAGTATGTTTATGTGTATTTAGCGGACAAGGAAGTTCAAGAGAGAGCATAACCAAGGACATAACAGGGCAAATCCCCATTATCGAAATGAAAACATAACCGGGGATTGGCATATAGTTTATAAACTATAGATACTACCATACCTATATAACATAGCTAACTATACAGACACATCCCAAAGCCAGAGCCATCCCCGGTTGCAAAAACCTTGATATGAGGATACCCTTATCCTTCATTCTCATCTACGACTTCTGTTCTAGAAGTCTATGCCTCTACATCACCCATGTTGTTGGGGTTTTCGGCCTGCATCGGTACCCAACCCTCATCGATCATATAATCTACCCACCATTCTCCTTTTGGCTCTTTTACCACACCAAGCCATTGCTTGAGGAATATGATATTCCTTCTTATATCTGGTTTTCGTTGTAGAAAGGATTTTTGATCCTTGATAATGAGAATGGGTCTCTTGAAGTCTATTTTAAGTGATTCACCCTTATCGATAGCCTCAGAGACCCTAACGTAGTCTTCTGGGTAGGGGATAAGGAGTTTGTCATCTACACAGTTAATGGCCATCTCAAGATTAACAAAGTATTTGTTGTTAAAGATTAGCCTGCATAATGAGGCTGCAATTACCTTATCCTCTCCCATTGTGAGCAGAATGGCTGCAAAACTAGTAGGGATGTCACTATTAACGCATTTCCTATGCTTTGTGTTCAGGAGCTCATTACCCAAAAGTCTCTTGGTCGCATGGATGACCAAATCATCCTCTGATCTTAGAATAATTGTCCAACGCTTCTTAGAGATCTCTCCAACAAAGGCCATCTCTCATTTATCCGGACACAAGCAAATACCATAATCCATTGTTAAAGACAGAGTGCAATGTTGGAGTGGACATACTGCCTCTAGATATATAAGGCTTTTAATAACCAACTTTGCCATTCGATTTAGGGATTAAACAATAAAACCACGGCTAAGAGATATGTTATCCTGCCATGATTGGCTCTTCATCTCATTATAGGTGAGTACAATTATTATTGGGTGTGTCTGGCAAGTATCTGTGTTTAGGATGCCATGTTGGATCATTTCAAGAGATTGTAATTAATTAACTATTAATGATCATCTGTTAACCATTCGCTCTGGTGACTCAAGTGAATGATTGCCTCAAGCAACCGAGCGACACCCGCAGAAAAAAGGCCTAACAATATATGATATTCTGAGTGTATCATTTCAAGAGATTGTAATTAATTAACTATTAATGATCATCTGTTAACCATTTGCTCCGGCGACTCAAGTGAATGATTGCCTCAAGCAACCAAGTGACACCCGCAGAAAAAAGGCCTAACAATATATGATACTTTGAGTGTATCTATTTATATATGTGTATATACATATATATGTGTGTATATATATACATATATATGTGTGTATGTATATGTATATACATACACACATATATATGTATATATATACACATATATATACATATATGTATATACATACATACATATATATACATACATACATATATATATCTGCATGTATATATACACATATACACATACATTTATATAAATATAAATATACATAAATATCTATATATATGTATGTATATATCTGTATATAAATGTATATGTGTGTGTGTGTGTGTGTGTGTGTGTGTGTGTGTGTGTGTGTGTGTGTGTGTGTCAATTGAGAGCATGAGAATGGAAGCATGAGAGTAGAGAGAGTATGTGAAAATATGAGAGTATATGGTGAATATGATCCTAAGTATCTATGTTTATTATAGATGAGTATATATATATGGGTAAAAGTATAAACCTGCCCTTGCCAACCCTGGGTTTCCTCTGGATGCTCCATCGAAGTTGAGTTTATACCACCCATTCCCCAGGGGTTGCCATTTGCATGCTTTCCTCACAACAATTTTATCTATGCCTTCCTTCCCAACAAAGGGATGGATCTTGATTCCTTCCACTTCTTTCTAATAAAGTTATCTCGGTCTGTAAATATCTTGTCATGTTGTGGGATAGTAAAATTCTTGCTATTGGTTATTTCGGTGATAGAGGCTTCTATCTTTGCTATGAGATTCTCCACTTGCATTTTTGTATACTTAAATATTCTTTTATTCCTCTCCTTTCAAATCTCCCAGATGACTATAGCTGGACTACAAATCCATAAGTTGTGGAACACACTATTTATTTTGATGATCGGCCAGCCTTTGAACCACTTCATCAGGAAGGAAATAAGAGCAACTGACCATCCTAGTTGGGCCATCAACCAGTACCAGCATTTCTATGAGTAGTTGTAGGTTGTAAAGATGTGGTCATTCGTTTCCTCATTCTCCTTACATAAGAGGCAGATTGATGGCCCTTCGTATCCTCTAAGTTTAAATTGTTCTGCTATGAGAACCCTTCCTTGAATTGCATCCCAGGCAAAGAAGCCAACTTTTGGGAGACAAAATTTGTCCCAGCATAGTTTAGTCGGGATGTAATCCTTGCAGATCTTTGTCTCATCGTATATGGTTCTGAAGCCGTCTTTACAGTTGTACTGCCCATCCTTAGATTTAGACCATATCAGTTCATCTAACCCATGTCTGAAGATTATCATCCTACATCTAAGTATTTGATGTAGTTATTGAAATTTATTATCCACCATGAAAGGATGCATGTCTTTCCATTTCCATCCAATTGCCAAGTTTGGTTCCATTATTATATAGTCCCTTACATAATTGCCCCATGGGACTTTCAATTGTTCCTTTATACCAGTAGTATCCATAAGTTTGTCTATCGGAGGATGTCCGCCCAGGAGTCTTCCCAAAACAAGGCAGATTTGCCATCGTGAATGTCCTAGGACAGGTGGTTGGAGATGAGTATGCGGCAGTCCTTTATGAAATTCTAGATTCTGGATCCTTTGGACGGGTCCAAATTCCTAAATATTGCCTCCCTATGATTATTTGTTAGATATTTGTTCCTGAGAATTCTGGCCCATTTGGCTTTTGAGGTGTATAATCTCCAAACTAGTTTTGCCACTAAGGCCTTATTTTGTCATAGAAGTTTCCTAATCCTCGTACCACCATCACATCTGTCTCGACATATTTTATCCCTATGATATTAGTTTGAGTTTGTTCTTGTCCTTTGTGCCTTGCTAGTAGAAGTTTCCGATTGTTTAAGTCAATTTCTTGTAGGCCCCCATCGAAAGTGGGATACATGATAGGAGGTAGATGGGCATCGCCGCTAAGACTGTCTTAATAAGTGTTAATCTTCCTGCCCCTGTTAGCCATAAACCTTTCCAAGATGACAACTTTTTCCTAACCTTCTCATTCAAGGGATCTCAGAGTTTATTGGTCCTGATGCCTTTATACAAGGGCATTCCTAGATATGTACATGTTAGATGACCAATTTTGTAACCTAAAATTTTTGAAATTCTAGATTCCTCCTCTACTGTCATGTTAAAAAAGAATATTTCAGATTTTCCCCATTGACCTTTTCTCCGAATGTCAGCCCATAAGAGTGCAAGATTCTCTTGATTTCCTTGGCTTCATTCAACTTCCCTTTTCCTAGAATCATTGTGTCATCTGCAAACTGTTGGTGTGTGCATGGGTCCACATCTCCTGTAATTTGGATACCAACTAGCCTTCCAGCTCTCTGTGATGCATCAAAGAATCTTCCTAGGGCTTCAGACATAATAATAAATAAAAATGGGGAGAGTGAGTCTCCCTGCCTTAGGCCCCTAGTTGCTTCAAAAAACCCTTTCGGCTTCCCATTCAATAGGATTGTGAACCTTGGGTTTGAGATGCAGAAGTGGATCCAATTTACCCATTGTTTGTTAAAGCCAAAGGCTCTCATGAAACTACAACGGAAATACCAATCCACTTTGTCATATTCCTTCTTAATATCTAGTTTTATCATCATATTTGGTTGGCCTTGGGCCTGAATGGAGTGAATAGCTTCTTGGACTATGACTATCCCATCTAAAATTGATCTATTGGGTACAAAACCAGTTTGCTCTTCTGAGATAATGGCTGGCAATAGCTTTTTCAACCTATTGGCCATGACCTTTGATAATAATTTATAAGTCATGTTGCACAAAGAGATGGGCCTGAACTCTTCCCATTTTGAGGGGTTCTCCTTCTTCGAGAGTAAGGATAGGAAAGTGTTATTAATTTCTTTCAAGAATTTCCCTGCATTTTGGGAAAATTCCAGGGCATCAATGACCTCGTCTCCTAAAATGTGCCAACATTTCTGATAAAAACCGATAGGGAATCCATCCGGCCTAGGGGCCTTATCCCCTTGGAATTGAGATAGGGCAGTTTTAACTTCTTCATGGGTGATTTTGGAATTCAACATATGATTATCGTCATTTGTTATTAGTTTAGGTATGTTTTTTAATAAGGCCCTATTGTTAAGGAGATCAGAGCGCTCCTAGTTATTGAGGATATTTTTAAAATAATGGGTTGCATCCTCTGCAATTAGATTTTGTTTCGTAATAGTCTGGCCACTGTCGTTGGTGATCTGAGTGATTTTGTTTATTGTTCTTTTCAGTTTGACACTGTTGTGGAAAAATTTGGTGTTTCTGTCTCCATCCTCTAGCCAAGTTTCTCTAGATTTTTGTTTCCAAAATATCTCTTCTTTGGCTAAAATATCCTCATACTCACATAGAAGCCTTTTCTCTACCTTATATGTTGTTTGGATCATCCCATGTTGCATAACCTCGTTATTCACTATTTCCAGTTCCTTTCCAACTCTTATCTTTTCCTTGAAGATGTTTTTTGAATTTTATTTTGTTTAATCTAGTAGTTTATGTTTAATCTCTTTCAGGTTTGAGACAAGACAATACATTTTAGATCCAACAAAGACTCCTTCATTCCACCATTTCTGGATATTAGGGAGGAACTCCTCATGTTTGAACCACATCAGTTTGAACTTGAATGGATGCATAGTTGTCTTTGCTTTCCCCATTAACTCTAATAGCATTGGGTAGTGGTCAAAACCTAACCATGGCAATACAGCGGCTTTTAACTCAGATTTAAAGTCAGTCAAGTCTCCTTTGAAGAAAAAATTGGCTAGAGTCTCAGCAATGTTGCAAAATCCCTTTCTTCTGTTATTCCATGTGTGGAACCCCATCTCAGTCTTGATTTCCAAGAGGTTGTTGTCACTTATCTAGTTAGCGAAATCTCTTTGTGGTTGTCTAATGGACCTTATCCCACCACTTGTTTTCTATTTGATGTAGAATGGTGTTAAAATCACCTCCTATGATGATGTGTTGTGCTTCCTGATTTATTAGGAAGTGCTCTATTTCTTGCCAAACTAGTCTTTTCTTGTCTGTTGGGATTGGACCATAGACATTCAAGATGGTAAACTCAAGGTTTAGGCTAAGGGATCTTAATTTGCCAGCCAACCTGATGCTCCTATAGAATCCACCATCTCCACCTGTCACTGGGTCAATTTTCTACTGAAATTGATCATGTCAGCCTTTCCCAATTTTGTTTCTTGCAGCATTACTAGTTCCATACCAAATTTCTTTATATTGCGCTTGATTAAGCATTGTTTATTAGGGACCCCCAGGCCCCTAACATTCCATGTCAATATGTTTACCCATTTACGGGGAGTGGGGGGGACTTTCCCAAACCCAACAGAGTTGTGATTTTGGTCTAACCCTCCGCTTCCCCATCCATTTTCATCTTGTCTAAAAAAGACTTATGTCCTCTCTTGTTGGCAGTGGATTTGCCACAGTCTGGAGTCGATTTATTGCCTTCCATCTAGAGGATGCCTCTGTTATCCACATTGCTTTGGTTGTTGTTCAATACCATATTATTTTCCCCTTCCTGCATATTGATCAATTCTTTGATTATGAATTCTCTCTCTTCATCTTCATTCAACCCTTCCACGGTAGGAAAAGAATCCTCCATATTGGGAGAGTCTAAGGCATTCTCCTCAGGTGTAGCCTGGGTTGAGTTATTACCCAATGTCTGGGCTCTGGGGGGAGTCTGTTCATAATCTAAATTGAGATTGGTAATAGTGGTTGCAATGTCTGTCTAAGCATCATTGTAGACCTCCTCTACAAACAAATTCTTCTGCTAGTTTTCCCATTAAGTTATCAATGACGTTGCTTAATTCCCTCTAAATCTGATCCTCATGCCTACACTCAAGGGACTCGTTATTATGATCTGTCCTATTTGGATTATTTCCGGTGCGTAGATCCAAGGGGGGTTTGCATGTTTATTTACCTCTTGAGGATCAACATTAATGATGAAACCGCCAATATCGTTGTTAAATTGGATATCAACTTTGTTGAACGACTCTTTATGCCTATCTGGTTTTGGGGCTTGGGGTTTTTGTGTGCTAGGGTTAACCCTTTTACAAAAGGATAAATTCTCATAGACCGGACCATGATACCAAACCGGAGAGAAGATATAATTGGTATCTACTGTATCTAGGGATATACTTTTTAAATTATTCATGCTATTATCTACTTCTATTAAAATTTTGATATCAGATTTTTCCGACCAATTTGCTTCTATGACAATGAATTTGCCCAATTCATCCCCGATATCTATGAGGATTTTGGCATGCATTAACTCAACAGGAACATTGCGAATTTTAATCCATTTAGAGGTTGATTTAAATTCAAACTTGTTTGCATCGAATTTAGAATGCCAGTCAATGAATTTAAAATTTACTCCATTGTAAAAAACATACTCTTCATACAAAAGCTTAGTTTTCAGCGATTTCTTATAGCATTCAATATACAAAAAATTATTAGCTAGCGCAATGATACTTACCTAGCCTTGGAATGTATCTTTCCACCAATTAGCAATCTTTGCAAGGGGTTGGCCATTGCCACACCATTTTGCAAAAAGCCCATGCTCCTCACAATATTTCCTCAACTCTAGGGCGGCACTGGGAGTAGAGATTTTGATACATTCTAGGTTGGGTGTTACCGACTTTAGGGCACACTGACTACTTCTTGCCTTAGGGGCAGAATTGTTCATAGGATTAAGAGAACTCCTAACCACCGAAGTAGGGTCGATATTACTTAATTTGTGGCGTCATTGTGGCAGGGCCACTCCTCCAACACCGGTAGGTTTTATGAAACCCTTTGCATGATTTAAACGTGGCTGTGAATTGTGCATGGGCCTTTGAAGGGGTTGACATGGGCCAGAGGCAACAACCCTAGTTCCCAAGGGGATGTGATTTTCCTTTGTAGCATAGCCTAGGATTCGTGATGTAATGGGAACTGCCCAAACATTAAACAAGTCCATCGAAGCCCTAGCCTCCCTTCTTCTTTCATCTCTAACGGCTCGCCTGCTTTTTACCATTTGTCATGGTTGATTCTGCGAAGGGGGAGCCCTACCGGCCATTGAAGGAAATCATGCATCGTGCCTATTGAAACCCCTGTCCTGGTCATTGAGTTGTTCAAAGAATTGCAGAGCCATATTCGCATTCTTACCTTACTCTCAATATTATGTAATATTATTATTATTATATAAATCTAATTTTAATTTATAGAAATAATATAATTTTAATTTATAGACATAATATAATTATAATTTTTAAATAAATTTAATTTTAAATTTGTATAATTAATTATACAATATAATAAATATATTATTGTATTATTATGTAATTATATAATACTCAAAAATTAATAATGTTGATTTTTATATTTACTAGCACATTTATTGGGGATTGCATGGAGTTTCAGAATAAGTATTTACTAGGAAGCTAAGTTGTCTAGAAATTTCTAGAAATTCCTAGAGACAGCTGATTTTGATTGAGCATGCATGGGCAGATTTTGTGTGAAGGGAGTAGCAAGAAAAGATTTACATTACAAACTAAGTCAATTATGCAAACAGAGTTTACAATTCATTAAAAAAATGGAGTCATAAAAAACTGAAGTGAAGAAAGTTGTTGTGAAGAGAGAGGAAATTGATCAGGTTATCACTAACAAATTAACAATGAAGCAAATAAGAAGTCGAAATAACTTTTTTATTATATTAGGAAATGGAAGGATTGACAATGTAAAATATGCAGAGAGGTATTTTATAATAGAAGAGAATCTTCTAAAATACTAAACACCAAGAATACAAATCCATTAAAGTCGTGCATGCAAAAAGCTTGAATCTAGCTAGAGACAAGTGGCAAGGGTTTTATTTTATTTGGAGTAATAAAATAACACCTCCACAAAAGCTAAAACATGGCATATTTCATGCATTTACCTGTCATTTGCATATCAAATTGTTTCAAAAATGGATTTTTGTTTACGGACATTTTGATGTCATTGTAGATACCTCTCGACATAATAATGATGCCCTAGAAAATATAATTTAAAATGTGCACAGAGCTGAATGAGACACAAAACCACATCCAGAGTCTTTTTTGTAGAGAATATTTAATGCACAACGTTCTACTACCTTCCCAAAATAGGAAATTTTATCCCAAGGGTTATGTCATTAATGGGTCCACGTTAATTCTGATAATAAACACTAGCATTCATTTTTGTCAATGCTATATTGAAATTTCAAATGCACAATAGGATCAAAGAATTAATTCTCTACATATAATAAATGATTCTTCTAGTTTGGGGAGAGGGGTCAATTGTTGTACAAAGTCCAATAGTCGTAATATCTGGTCTTGCCACATTTTATTTATTTATTTTTTGGGTAAGTGCTATCAAGATGGGGATAGCGCCCTATATTGAAACTGAAAAAGTTCGTTACATAGAAGATAATGCCAACCGTACAAAACATAGGACCAATCGGCATAATCGACATTTACATATAGACAACATCTACCTAATAATTTTCGTTAATGGCATGTAATACAATGGCAACATGTTCACCAATGTTGGTGACATTAGTAGTAGAATAATTCGAAAGACACCACTCCAGAGCATTGGTAAGTCTATGAAATGGGGACAAGTCACCATTATGAACAACACACCTGAACACTTCCCACGCGTTCTCTCTGAATATCAACCATCTTTCCTGCTTAGTCGCCCGTTCTTGCAGCCTCTGAAAGTAGTGATCCGCAGCCCCATTCTAGGATTCCTCATCAGAACCCGCCTGCGAGTCTTCCTTCGAGGAATCCAATGGAAGATGATCTTCCACGTTGAAGTATGTTCTCAGGATGCTCACCTGCACATCCACCGGGAGACTTAGAATGCCATCTGCAATGGCATCTCCCACATCGAGCTTGACGAAGCCATCTACGAGCTCAACCAGAACCTCTTAGGATTCCATAATGTCAACTAGAGGGAGGAGCATGGCTTCATACACCCTACTATCACACCAGTGTCTTTCCCTAGTAAGGGTGACCTCGATCAAACCTCGAATAGCCTCATATGCGTGTTCCTCTATGTTGAAAAGGTTGTGGATTTGCACCTCTAGGCATTCCTCATAGTTAACACATGAGATGTGTCCAAAATACGCCATACTCAGACAAAATTCCTTCAAAAACAGCTCTGAGTTCGGTTGCCCATCATTCATCCAGGGATCCCCTTAAATAGAAATAGCCAATCTCTAGATTGTATCTACATCCTGAGCGAGTTTTTATTAAAATTCACATGGGAGACGCGTTTAAATCTGCATCACCAAATTGAGAATACAGTCCCAACACTGTCGTTGAGCCATCGCAATCCATTCCAGAAGAGGACATTGGGAGACTACCGATAGGCAAGGAGTGGTTTGTGTTATCACTTCATATCTTGCCACCGCACCTCACCAAGGACACATTTCTCCTCTTTTCGGTCAAGAGCTCTGCCCTCGATCTGAATCAATCAGATCTCTGACCGATTTGGGGGTCGTCGAACTGTCAAAATCTTTTGATTGCACTTGTTCATCAATGCCAAGATTAGCAAGCGCATTAGCTATCCTATTCCCTTCTCTGAAAATGTGCTTAATTTCATATGTCCCGATTGAGCTCAGAAGCGTGTTTATGCACGGGATCCATTGGCACAGTCTATTTTCAAATTTTGACTTCATGATCTCAGTCTTGCCACATATTTATACTATATATTATAAATAAATAAGTGACATGTAGTATTGAGCACTTGTCATTTTAATATTGTAGTAGAGATAATAAATCTAATAAGATAAGTATTCAGTAGCATAGCTGGTTGTTTCCATAATTTATAATAAATTTAAATTTGTATTTTAATTTTATAATAATTAAAATATAATTTAATTATTATATTAATATTAAGATTTAATAATAATTAATTAATTATAATAATTAAAATAAATATAATTATTAATATATTTATTATTTAACAATATGTTTGATTTATCATTATTAATATAAATATTAATACTAATTTATGATTGTATAATTATAGTATTTTTAAATAATAATAAATTAAACTTAAATTTGAATGTTTGTGAATAATTTGAAAGTAAAAAATAATTTAAATTATAGTTTTTTTTTAAAAATATTTTATTTAATATTATCAATTGTAAATGTTATATTATTATACTTAAATTATTATAATAAAGAAAAATATTTATCGAATTACTTTAATAGATGAAATATTAAAGAAATTTAAGATTGCATTTTATAAAGACATCTCATGTGACCTAGATTGAGATGGAAGCTTACTATTTTAAATGTCACTAATAAATTATACTTATACTAAAAAATATTATGAATATTATATTTATTATTAACTATTATTTTATTGTAAATCACTATGAACATCAAAACTAAACTAACTTCCAATATGCAGTGTAAACACATTACATGTTTGAACAAGAGCTGCAAGCAGCGAAGTTCCTGCCAGAGGCTGGATAAACAGTTCTGGTATGTGTAATACCCTAAAAATGGTCATCTAAACCATGGGCCCCTAATTTTGACAACATCACCAAGGTCCTAACCAAAGGCAATTAAATAAATCTTGAGCACACAATTAATTCTTTAATCATCAAATGTCACATGGCAAATTAATAACTCAATATTAATTAAATATTTATTTAATTAATTAAAACATTCCAAATAAATCATTTTAAACAATTATCTTATTTATTTTAATTAAATATCTTTTGCATATTTAATTAAATAAATCAATTTGTCATTAAATCATCAAAAAGAGAAATTAATTTGAAAATAAATCAATTTGCCACAAATCTTCAAAAAAGGAAACAAATCAAGAAAGAGGAATTGGAAATTATGAGCACAAATCTTCAAAAAAGGAAATAAATCAAAAAAGGAATTAATTGACAAAAAAGAATTAAAATTTGAGAAAAGAGATCAATTGGAGATAATCTTGAAAAAAACAAATTAAAAATTGATAAATAATCTCAAAGAAAGCAATTAAAATAATTAAATATTAAAATTGAATGAAATAGAGAATAAATCAGTTTTTTTTTCTTGATTTTATCTTAATTTTAGTTCAATTTCCTTTAAAACTGAGAAAAGCATCCAATCACATCAATTCACCTGGATTGTGCTTCCTCTTTGAAAACCTTGACCGCTCATCATCATTTGATCTCAGTCGTTGGTTTCTTTCTAAATTTTCTATAAATTCAGGCTCTCATCTCTCATTCAAAAATCCTAGAGAATATATTGTTATTATGTTGTTTTTGCTCTAGGTTAATTCAGAATTTGCATTGAGATATTACATATTAGTTACTTCATATTTCTTAAATCATTTAACTTAAATATTCATATATTGCTTAAATCATGTTAGATTAATCTTGCATCCATCTAGCTTAAATTCATGCTCATGTAGATTTAAAAATCCTTCGTTTAGGTGTTGTCTAGTCATTGGATAGCTTAGTAATCTGAGAGCAATCTAAACTCACATCTACTAGAAGGCAATGGGTCGATTTGTTATGGTTTTATTATTCATTGATTATTGATTTACTAACCATGCATCTAATGACTTAATTGAAGTGTTGTGTATTCCAGATACAGATACAAATCCACTTTTCACACACACATTTTTGGCGCCCACCATGGGGCTAGAACCCACAACTACAAGATTTTTAATGTTTCTTGAACAAATTTAATTTTTGGTTTTTATAACTAATAAACATGTGTTAAATTTGCAAATAAAAATCTTTCTTTTTGCTTGTTCTTCTATGACAATAAAAAATGGTCTCGGTTTGGAGAGCATAACTTTTTATTGAACTGTTGGATCTAAACAAAATTTTGATATTTTGTTGGAAACCAAGTTTTATACAATTTCACCAAAGCGATTGTCTTAAAAAAATTTGGTTTGAAAGTTATGAATGACATAGTGAAGTACTATCATTTTACTTATTCTTCTATGGCAATCACAAATGGTCTCTGTTCAGAGGGCATAACTTTTTATTGATCTATTGGATCTAACCCAAATTTTAATATGTTCTGTAAAACTAAGTATTCCACATTTCCACTGAAGAGATTTTCCAAAGTATCTCTGGTTCAAAAGTTATAAATGACAGAGTGTAGCACTATCAAAACTGTCACAACTAGGATAGTCATAAAAAATGGAAGTTTTTGTTAGATTAGTTTAATTTACAGTTTGCATGATAGAATTTTCTTTTGATGATTTTTTTTTATGTAATTTTGGCAACTAATTTTGGGCTTTTAATGTTTGCAGGATTCTTGTCAAAGAATCTATCAATCAAACATACGTCTGCCAAAGAATCAAGAAGAAAATGACTACTGACATATTGGTTTTGCAGGCTGCCTAAGGAGAATCGACTAAACATTGTGTATTCATTTAGTATTTTCTTAGGCACTTAAATTACTATCTGGTTAAAGAACAAATCTGTCTTTCATGTTTTCAGAAAAATCTAAGAGGTAGGAGAGTATGCTCTTGTCTTTTATAGACAATCAGAAATCTAGACCCTCGAAACTTTTTTCTAAGTTTTGAGATTTGTGTACCTTTAGTGGGTCTGTCACAGTGGGAAAAAGTAATCACCCTGTGAGAACGACCCAAGTGACTACAGCTGGACCTGAGCATTCCAACCCACTATAATAAATAGGCCTCTGGTGATTAAAGTCTCAGAGGATGGGATTATTTGAGTTTTCTCTTTGAGATCTCTCATATCGAGCATTTTGTAGGGCCTCATGGTCTCAATCACGTTTACGTGACTACAACTTGTTTCAGTACCTTATCGGGCTATAGGCCTCAATCATGCTTGCGTGACTTCAAGGGGTAATTTTAAACAAAATTCCTGACTAAGAACTATAAGATTAGAAGCTACCTGATTCACCTCAGAAAGGTTGATAATATTTGTGCAAGAGAGATAGTAACTCTCCCAATACACTTGCCATATCGTGCCCCCATTAGCGTTTGGAGTCAACTAATACGGTGTTGAGAATCCATTGCGTGAGACTCAGGGGCCGTATTCTAATTAGCTATTGGGTGTGTACCTAATTCAGCAAGCAAAGATTTTCTTCTCTAAGCCAACTTCCATAGGGTTAGCATGTTGTGATTGAATTATTATATATCTTACGTGTTTTCTATGTTTTCATCCCTAAAACTAAAACTAGAATACCAAAACTAGAGAAAACAACAAACAAAATCAGTGATAAACTCTATCTGTGTCCAAACTGGTCTCTGTCAGTCATTGAAACATCAGTCCTTATCAAAAACTAGTAGTCGCCAGTCATTGAAACTCTGTCTGTCAGAATCTCGTCTCTGTCCAATCCTCTATCGTATGAATTCCTAATCTTGTCAGTCAAAACAGTCAAAGTTGCCCAAATCAGTCTACAACAAGCCTAAAACTAGTTATCATCCTCTGGAGCATAAAAAACCTTGATAGCGTACCTCTGTCGTTGCATTGCATGATTTTGTCGATCATCTCTAAACTAGTTCAAACAAACATCTTATCAAAGCTAAGTTAACTTAGATAACGTCTTACACAGGATAGATCATTCCTGAAACCAGACCAGATCTTAGTTACTTCTCTCAATCACTACGTTAAATGAACTACTAGCTACAATTTGATCTTAACTTCTGCAAAACATTTGGCTCTCGGTCCTATCGGTTACAAAATGCATGTTCAAACCAGAAATTCTCGCAGCAAAAGAGACAAAGAAAAAGACATGCCCTTTTTGTCAAAAGACAATCCATTCTTTGTGGAAAACCCCTTTTACAATAAACCGTCCTTGTCACAGATACCAGTTTACAATCTACCAATCTTTGGTCAGCCCCTATCTCCCACCATGTCTGGGGAAAGACAAGAAAGAAAAGCTAGTAAATGAGACACTCACGACGACTTTAGCGATCATGCCACTGACAGTGATTCCTCATCAACTGAATCTGAGCTTCCCGAACCTCCCGAAGCCGAGGTACATAGATGTCAAAATGATAAAGAGTTCCAAAAAATGATGAAGGTCATCATGGCTAGGGAAAAAGAAGACTATTTCCTAGTGTAGATGGAGGAAATGGATTGAATGCAAGATTCAATCTTCCAACATCCAACAATGAAGTACCTGCAAAACACACACATGCAAATGAAAATATCTAAGCTAGAACACACGTGCATGTTACATAATCCACTCCATTGCACTCCTTAAACCAAGATCTTATGTAGATAATATTGCTCTCAGAAGCACACACAAGAAGCTATGGTTTTTTGGAGATTTAAGATGATTGATGCAAAGGAAGCTAAAGAAAATGAAGTGCCAAGATGTTTAAGAATACAAATTGACATAAGTTTGACGCACAAAGATGAGATCCTCAAATAAGAGAGAGGGGCTTGTTTAAATAGAATTTCTTCGGGCAAGTTCATGTTGTGGGATGAATGTGGGATAATGCAAGATGAGTGGTATAGGAAAGATGAGTGGTAAATGGGAAATGGTAAGTGGTAGGAGGGGATATTAAAGGGGTTTTATTAAATAAATAGAGAAATGTATATAAGGTGAATGCATAAAGGCGTATAAATGATTATGATAAATGTTTTATTTAATAAATTTAATGGATAAATGATGAGATATTAATAATAATATAATAAAAGATGAAAAATATGAATAATGAATTATGGAGAAATAATAGTGTAATAATAAGGACTCGCCCGATATTCAGAGAAATTTGGAATTAAATGCAGACAAATTAATGGAAATTTTTATGTGTCTACATTTTGCCCCTCTTTGAGACAATGCAGCGTGTCACGTTGTTTCAAAGAAAATGATCAACTGATATATGGCCCAGAGGTGTCTTGGTAAGGGTGATGATTGATTGGTTATGCCCCCTCGAGAGATTGATCGAACAGAATGATGGGGATTGATCTCTCGATAGATCATGGGAGAGAAGATTGGATGATTGATATTACGCAAGTGATTAGATTGAGATGTACATTTGATAGAAATGCACAGTTGATGAGGCGTAACTGAACAATTGATGGAAATGAACAGTATAGCCGAATTGATAAGTTGATTAAGCTGATAAGGATTGATGCTAGCGCAAGATAAGGTGATCCAATGATTGATTGATTGATCCAGGGCATTGAGATTGCAAGAAGCAAGGTGGTTAATAAAGAGATTAAAGATTCAAAGACATGCATCGGTTGGATAAAGTGTTTGATCGATCTCACTGCAATAAGAAGAATGAAGAAGATGATGAAAGAAATGATGAAAAAGATAGATGAAAAGGAGGATGAGAAGAGAAAAGTGATGATTATGAAGAATGATGAGAAAGAGGATATGAAAGGTGATGAGAATTCTTGTGCTTTTTAAGTGCTTGTATCATCATTGAGCTTACTATAGCAAAAGGCAAAAAATATTTGGATATCAATTAGATCCAAATGAATCAGTCACACCAATTGCGAGAAAGAAAACACATCAGACAGTAAAGGAATGCCTTAGTGTGTCTCAGACCAATATGTCCTCAATGATCTTAAGCGATTATGTCCTAAGACGTGTCGTCATATTCCTAAGGAACATCCCGCAAGCAAACAATATGTTTCATGTCGAATGTTTTTTTTTGTTCCCAATTGATGGGTTCAAGTGTATGAGTTGATCAGATGTTGTCCTGTTTGCTCAATTTAAGTCTCATCCTGTCATGAGTCCGTTGAAGTTCCAAAGTTGCATGCTTGTCCGAAGTGTTTGTGTCATCCCAATGTTTATTGCATGTTTTCAGAGTTTTATGATTTTTAGGGTTTTATGAATGTTTTAATTTTTAGGGTTTTTTCATGACATTTTATGATTTTTAGGGTTTTTTCAGGACATTTTATGATTTTTAAGATTTTTTCAAGACATTTTATGATTTTTAAGATTTTTTCAAGACATTTTATGATTTTTAAGATTTTTTCAAGACATTTTATGAGTTTTTAAGATTTTTTCAAGACATTTTATGATTTTTAAGATTTTTTCAAGACATTTTATGATTTTTAAGATTTTTTCAGGATATTTTATGATTTTTATGATTTTTTCAGGACATTTTATGATTTTTAAGATTTTTTCAGGACATTTTATGATTTTTAAGATTTTTCAGGACATTTTATGATTTTTAAGATTTTTTAGGACATTTTATGATTTTTATGATTTTTTCATGACATTTCATGATTTTTATGATTTTTTCATGACATTTTATGATTTTTATGATTTTTTCATGACATTTTATGATTTTTATGATTTTTCATGACATTTTATGATTTTTATGATTTTTTGAGGACATTTTTTTATTTTTAAGATTTTTTCAGGACATTTTATGATTTTAAAGATTTTTTCAGGACATTTTATGATTTTTAAGATTTTTTCAAGACATTTTATGATTTTTAAGATTTTTTCAAGACATTTTATGATTTTTTCATGTTTGCCCCTTGTGTCTAGCAAGGTAAAAGGGATTTTGAGTGGATGAATGAATGAATAGGACATGAATGGATAAGCGAATGATGGAGAAAGCTTATGTGGTTGTCAAGGACTATCTCAGAATAGGGTAGCATGTTAATCCAAGCTCAAGGACCAGATATAGCAATATAAAGCAAGGGTATGGTGTAACTAATGTCATATGGTCCAAAGAAATGACCATGTCAAGAGGTTTGTTACATTTTATGTCCTTAGTTCGGATCAAGATCAAGGGATAGATTTGGCTAGGAGGCAGATATGATAAGCAAGATCAAAAGGGGGTAATGATGGATGGAAGCAAGCAATGGACAAAATAATGGATAGGAGCTTAAGGCTGTGGATCAATTGCAATAGATAGGACACACAAAAGCCCGTAAAGATCCTTAACCTTGTCAAGATCAAAGGTGGAAAAGGGGATATGGATGGATATAGAGTGAATGAGGGATAATGGAGGATGAGGGATAATAGATGGATGCACACAGATGGAACTTGCCCCTAGTGAATAGTGCAAGAAAATAATGAATTACACATGATGCCTGTTTGCCAAGTTTTCATCATGGTACTTGCCCAAGGTGCCTATTTGCCAGGTTTTCACCAATGGATGAATTTTTTTTTCTCTTTACTTTTTTTTATTTTTCACTTTTTTTCTTTTCTTTTCTTTTTTTGACTTTTTTTTCCTTTTTCTCTTTTTTTTCATTTTTTTTTCTTTTTTTTTCTCATTTTGACTTCTTTCTTTCATTTGTTTGACTTTTTTCGAACTATTGGAAGATGATGGATACTTGATAGGAGATATGACTCAGGAATCAAGTTGTTCTCTGGATAATATCCCTGAAAGATGTTCTATAATGATCCATGGCTATTGAAGGTATGCTCAAAGATTTTGATAGGATGATGGTAAAGGGAGATGAAATGGATGATAAGATGGAAAGGTTATACGGATTTATGCAAAGGATTGGATAAGAGGGATGGAAGGATAGAACATAGGTGTTGGATAATGGATGGGATGTTGGAAGAATTGTGCATGGCTAGATGGAAATGATGGCAAGATCAACATTGGCATGCACCTTGAGGGGTGGTGGGCTAGTGGAGGAATAGTGGATTTCGGAGTTTGTGATTTTGATGGAAAGGTTGAGGTGGATTTTAGAACACAAGGAGCCACAATGGATGCAGGAGGTGAAATAGGTTTTAGGATAGTGGATGTGAGAGAGGTTGGGGTAGCAAACTTGAATGCCAATTTTGATTTTTCTTTAGTGTGCAAGTCTTGTACTAGTGACTTGGGAATCCACATGGTTCTTAAATTTTCATTCTTTTGTGATACTTTAGAATGCATTGTCTCGATGTAAGACTTGGGAAGCCATACACATTTTGACTTTTCTTCTTTCTTTGTGGACCTTTGTGGCCTTTTGGAAATTTCTTTCTTTTGTAGTCCCTTGGAATGCATTGCTTCTACAAGCACCTTAGGGATCCATATGGTTTTTGAAATTTCTTTCTTTTGCTCAATGGGCCTTTGTGGCCTTTTGTATATCTCTTTTTCTTTTTGGATCACATTTTGCTTTGTTTTTACATGTCGATTAGATGGGACATGTTGATCCTTAAATGCATGTGGATTGTTTGACTCGTGACTTTTATGGTTGGCATCCAAATTGCTTGGAGAAGGAAAAGAATGTGTAGATGGATAGGAAAGATATGAAGGTATTTTGGATGGATGGAAGGTGCTCGGAGATGTGTTCCTTTGTTGATCTTCATAAGGGATGGAGGGATATAGGGACCTAAAATAGATGGAAGGGGTGAAGGGGAAGGCATGTATTTGGATTTAACTGGAGAAACGTAGGATTTATGAGGGATACTAACATCTTGAGAGTGAGCCATGTAGCTAGTATAATCAAGATTTTCTTTTATATCAGGGGGTTCTAATATACCATGTTCATGAATGTCTAACCCTTTTCTTTGATAATGCATGCTTTGGAAGATCTTTTTAACAAAGGGTTTCTTCTTACTTTTGATGCTAGAGGCATGTCCATTTTGAGGTGGAGGTGGCTTGAAAGGGATGATAGGATCATGAGAGGGATTTATGGGCATGATGGAATATTGAGGCAAACATGGAGAATTATGATAAGGGAATAAAGGGATACTTTGATATTGACATGGAAGAGGACCATTGGATAGAGTAGAAAGGGTGTTTGACACTTCATTTTGAGTAGGACCATTTGAAAAGGTGGAAGAGGCATCATGATCTTGCTTAGGAAGTGGATTAGGAATAGGATTTGGAAGGATGCTTCTCTCTTGATATGGAAGGGGATCATCTTGGAAGAAATAGAAAGGTACAAGGGGATCATCATGGGATTCTAGGGAGGTAGGATCTTTTTCAACCATTGGATGGGATTGGAGAGTTTTGGTGTCTTGATCTTGATTTATGATAGAACTCATTTCTTCATTTTTCAGATTATCCTCTTGACATGGAGCCACTTCTAAGGAAGGGGTAGTGTTTGCAATATGCATGGGGGATCCTTGGAAGGTGTTCATGTTTTTGCATGATGGTGAAGCATTTTGGATGGGGCCTTCTAGAGTGGGTATGATTGGAAATAGAGTGCATGATGGTATAGGATCTAAGATATCTGAATCGTATAAAGGATTTGTATAAAAAAATGGATTAGCTTGGATTCGTACTGTTGATAGCCCTGGAGGTTCAACATGAGAAGTTTCACCATTAGGTTCATTGTTTGAAGGAGATGGTATGGATTGTTGTTGAGAAGTTTTAGGAGATGAAGGCATCGTGGAAGAGATGGAGGCCACATATGGAGCCTTGCTAGACATAGGTGTATTATTTTGATCATTCTTAGGAGTATTGCCTTGTTTCTCTATAGATGAGTCATTAGGATCTTCAATTTCAATGATACCATTATCAAGGAGGTCTTGAATCTTATGTTTTAGTTCCATGCAATCTGAAGTCTTATGTTTGTTATGTCTATGATATTCACAATAATAGCTCAAAAATTCACATACCCATGTAGTCTTGTTAGGCAGTATGATAAGATTGTGCTCAAGAAGCTCTTTCAAAGCCAACTCAATAGATTGCCCCAATGGTGTAAACTGTCTATCTAGGGGATACTTAGAACAAATGTCTTGTTGTCTTAGTGAAGAATTTATGTGATCTTTCTTGAGATTTGGCTTTTGATTTTCAATTATTTGTTGTTCCACCTTATATAGTCGTTTTAGCATTCCTTGAAGTTTTTCATTGTTGATATCATGAATTTGTTTCTCAAAAGGGGTCATTGATTCATTTTGTTGAATTTGAATGTCAGATATTTCTATCTTGAGCTCTTGAATTTGTTGGGCCAAGGTAGCCATGGAGATTTACGATAGTTCTGATCTTTGACCTAGGACAATATATGAGACTCTAGGTATGATGAGAGCACTAAAGTGCAAAGGGGGAACTATATGATATAAGTGAGATTAGGATGTGGTAAGGATCAATGCAAAAATGCAATCTATGTGACATGATTGAGAAGGGAATGTGCTAAAGAGTTGATGCAAAATATTTCCAATGTAGGGTTTGACCTGTGCTATGATGGATAGACACAAGGATAAGTTATCAAAGAGAGGGCATGCTATAATAGGAGATGATGAACTCCAAGCAGAATACCAACTCAAGGACATTGATAGATTCCCTAACTCAAGGAAGATGCACCTCAAGTGATAAGGGGGATTGATGATCAAAAGTTGATGTCAGACCTAAGAATCCTAAGTGCAAGCAATGTGTTTTTTGTTTTTGGATTTTTGATTTTTTTGGATTTTGGTATGCAAATAATAATGAAATGCTAGGACCAATGATGAAATGACCTAAGGAACTTGTGCAAGGTTTAAGGATATGTCCTAAAGGAATGATGGAAGGCTACACAAAGATTATGGGTATGATCTAAGGGGATTATGCATGGGTTTGATCTAGGGGGTGTATGCAAAGACTAGGTATGATTAAATAAGATATGCAAGGATGAAAGGTGCAACTAGGTGAAGACTATGCAAGGACCTAAAAGGGTATGGGAAAATAGAATGATATGACTATGTGAGGACATAAAAGATCAGAACTTCAAAAGTGATGTCTCAAGAGATTTGAAATGATTGTTTTGAGAACACAAGTTCAATGTTTCAAGGACAATGTTGTTTTACAATGTGGATGGATACTTCAAATCTTAGACCAAGGTTTTTTGTAAAGTGTTTCAATTTCAAGTGTAGTGTTGATTGTGAAATGTTCTTGTTTGTTTGTGCACACATTCAGAAAACATGGCAGACAGAATGTTTGTTTGATTTTGCAATAAAAACACATTCAAGCACAATCCTAAGGCTGGCCAGGACAATAGTTTTTGAATCTCACTTTGGGGGGTACCCCGAGCTACGCAATTCAGAGCGGATACTTAGATGCTTGACCCCACTGGCTCCACCCTCAGCACTCACTTCTTCGGGGTAGCCAAGCATCAGTCCCCATGAAAACTCCCCATGGTGAACTTTTTATCTCTACTAAGAACCGTAAGAATGTGAGCCGCTTCAGAGGTCCGACTTCCTGTGTCAACAACTAGAAGGTTTTTGGCTTCTAACACAAAAGGTGTCTAGTAAGGGCATCCATTCGAGTGGCTATACATGCGGCGGCGTAAGCTTTGTTAAAGAAGGCTCCCAGCCTATAGAGGTTGTGCTCTATAGGTTTTATGGGGAGACATGTTGTCGGTATGAACTAATCAGCACTCGTTGCTTGCGACTTTCGTCGCAAATACATTTATTTATAGTGGTTCGGAAGAGCTTGGCTTTAGCCCGTTACCACTTGGGTTGTTCCCTCTCACCAAGCCTTAAGAGATTTTCGGGAGGCAGGCCCTCTAAAAGGTAAAACAAAAAAGAGCCTATTGCTCAAGACACAAAGGACATTGGTTAATTTTAAAGCACCAATTCGAAATGTGATCTAATCTAAAATTCAGACACTCAGTTTCAAATGACCATTTCCTCGACATGCGTCCTGTATCAAACTGTAAAGCGGAAAAATCGAACCCTAGTTGTTCCCCCCACTCCACTCCAAGGAGAGAGAAAGGAGGGTCACTAGGGTTGACGATTTTCACTTAGGAGAGACTTTACATTCAAAAGAGGGGTTGAAACCCACAAGATCCAATCCCACACAATGCAAGACTGGATTTTAAATGAGTTTCAAGGGTTAAGACATCAAGGATACCCTCTTTTGTAAAGAATGTAGATAGAATGATTGAACTAGGAATGCATGTAAAGTAAAAAAGATTCACTTATAAATGGAGATAGGGACACGGGATGAAGCTGCGGACCTGAAATTAGCAGTAAAATGTCGAGACGATGCTGTTCTGCAAATTTGAGCGAAAGTTGACGGGACAATGGTGCCCGGAGTGCACACGGTCCTCCGAAAAATCCGCGAAACGAAAAATCCCCGAAACGAAGGGGGATCTGTTCGTCTCTGCACAAGGATTCCAGATCTTCAATTATAGCCGCGTACCTGCAACCTACACACAGAAAAGAGAGGATGATTGGGGGGTTAGGGATTAGGGGTTTGCCTTTAGGTCAAACCCCGGTTTTGGAATTAACCAAGAAATGAGAATGCTGTAAATGTAAATGTAAATGTTTGTAATGTAAACAAGTACTGATACCTTGTTGTAAGAATGTTTGTATTCTTAGATGCGAAGGTGTAATGAATGTTGTATTTTGTATGTTGTAAGTGATCTCCTCTTCAATGGTTGAATCCTTGTCTTGAATGCAACACCTAGCCTTGAATGGAGACTTAGAATACTCAATTGCTTGAAGGAATACTTGAATGCTTGAATGTTTGAATGTTTGAATATCACTTCCGCATCTTGCTCTTGCTCATTTTCTTCCTTCCTTTCTAGGAGAGGAAAAGTAGTTTATATACTTGTCAATTAGGGTTGAGAGACTAATTTTCCCGACCTTAGGCCGACCTAGAAACATTATTTTCCAATTTGCAAACTTCAAGACCCGATGCCCAACAAGAGACCGGGCCCAAAATAGGGCCAGGGACCAGGGCGCTAGGCGCCATGGTCCCACCTCCCGGGACAGCAGGGTGCAAGGAGGATCAGGCCAAGGTGCAGAAAAATGCAATTTTTGATGTCGCAAGTAGGTTTCGGGGTCTCCATTCAGGTTCAACGTTGCGCCGCCATCGTGAAGACCCAAATGCAGTCAAAATTGCAAGTGTCACAATTTTAGGATGCTACATTTAGCCCCCACTTTAGCGGGAGTATAAGTATATGCCCATACTTCCAGTAAAGTACAAGGAAACAACATTGAAAAACTTTCACCACGTCAAGGAGGCAAGATACACCAAGCCCCCAGTGGACTAAGGATCTTACGACTTCGATTGACAAAGTAAAAGGGAAGATCACGAGGGAGAACCATGACTGTCAGTAGTAAGGTTCCCTCACTATGAGTCATGGAAGAAAGATATCAAAAATTTTCAAGGCAAAGCTAAGTTCACCAAGAAATTTTCAAGTATCTTGAAGAGATATGAACGGGGTGTATGCCCCCCTACGTTAAAGCGATCGCACACGCCTCATCGGGGGTGATTGCTTTAAAGTAGTGATACACATAAGAAGTGAGAAGGGAAAGGAGCACGTTATCACAAAGATTTAGCCCCCAAGTGTGAGATAAACCCAAGGATAATAGACACAAAACACAAAGCACAAGGTGACTTCACTTTCCTCGGGGTCAGTATGCTGTATGATAATTCATGTATATCATATGTATGTATGCATAATTGTTCTTCATTCCCCAATCAAGGAAAGTCACCTAGAAGAAGGGAACACATGTGTCTTTTGAGTCAACATGAGAGAGACCAAGAGATCTCAATGCTTTGCATCGTCCTCAAGTAGACAACACTAAGGACAACAAATAGAAGAATGAGAATAACACATAGAAGAAGTAACAAAAGAGATCAAGAGAGGAGGAGAGAGTCTGCTATGCTAATGAAACTAGTCTAGCACGTCATCCACCCCCCGATCTTGCTGATCAATATTTCGGGAAGGTAGGAAACATGCTAGAGGAGGAACATCCAACACAGGAGATGGAGCTATCACAAAATCCAAACAAGGGCTATGTTCATGTTCCAAGCCACGTTGTTCTTGTCTAGGAGCTAGGATAAGTGCTTTAGAAAATTCGTTAGATAAATGGTTATCAACATCAACATATTCATATTCACTATCAGAAGAAAGGGGAGTAACATTTTCATCATGAATAACATTTTCATCTATATCATCATCAAGATTTATAAAAATAGGATCTTTAACTCGCACAGGATCAAGACCATCATGCATCTTATGTTTAGGAGATTTTGGCTCAATTTTCGGCTGAGGAGAAAATGGAATAATACTAGCTGAAGGTGTTTTTGGGGATTGCAAAGTTTGAGAAGCAGCTGCCTGAGCTCTAAGATGACGCTTTCATCGGCGTTCACGTGCAGAACGGTTTCGTCTAGTCTTAGTAGGAAGTTGAGAAGATTGAGGAGGAGGAATGTTCTCATCCTTATCACTTGGGTGTTTAGGTTGTGGTCTCTTAGGTTGAACAATAGGAGAAGAAGAAGGTCTCTTCTCTCTATAAGAGGAAGGAGGAGGAACTGCTCCATATAAAGGAGGAATATTTGGTTTAGGAAGGAGACCAAGTCCATCATGACGAGGAGGTATAGGTCTACCTTTAGAAAGTTTATTAGATATAGACATAGTCACATTCATAGGGATGGGTTGGGAATCTTCTTGAGGAAAGACATTAGTTTTATCTTTCAAAGGAAGAACTTCCTTCTCAAGAATGATAGGAATATCAAGTTTGGGTGTTCTAGGCTCACTTAGAGATAGGATCATATCTTTTTTCCACTTTTGATAAGATTTGAAAAGATGATCACTTTGCGGTGGAAGAGATTGGAATTGTTTAGGCCAAAAATAATCAATAGGACCGCTAGAAGTTCTTTCAGCTAGTTTAAAGAGACTATGATTGACAGTAACAATTTCACCATTATGGGGAAATTTCAAACACTTGTGAATAGGAGAAGCAATAGCTTTCATGGAAGATAGCCAAGGATAGCCTAGCTTCACATGAAATTGTTCAGATGATGGAATAATAGCAAAGTCCACATCAAGGTATTTGTTATGGACCTCAATAGGTAATGTAATAGAACCAATTGCAGGAGAATAAAATGCATCAAATAATTTCACAACCACATTTGTTTCGTCATAGATCACTTGATTCAATTGCAAAGTAAAAAGAAATTCTTCAGTAATGATATTAACCATACAAGAAGGATCAATAAGCACTCCACGGCAAGGTGTATTCTTGACTTTTGCAACTATATATAAAGGAACATCAGGTGCCCTGATAGTTTCACTGGAATCAAATGTGATGGAAGGTTCTTTAGGGATTTTCTGCTACTCTACAAAGTTAATTACATTCGGAGTCATAGACACAAGATCATCAGGTGAGACAGAGGAATCATTAGTATCAATCACATTAGAGGTATGAGAAGGTAATGGATCAGTAAAAATCTTAAGATTTTGGTTAGGAGGAGCTACAGATGTGTTGCCTTTATCATTCACACTAGAAACAGAGATAGTATTATTATCAATCAAATCTTGAATTTTACCCTTTAAAGCAAAACATTTTTCAGTATCATGCCCAGGTTGACGATGAAATTGACAAAAAGATTTGTTATCAAAATAGGGTGAATTAATCTTTGTAGGATCTATTTGCCTTATAGGAGGGAGATTAAGCACATTTTGTTCCAATAACTTATTCATAATACTATGCAATGATTCATTCAAAGGAGTAAACTTTCTTTCTTTCTTGAAAAACTTAGAAATAGGAGGCACACCTGATGCTGCATTCACATTGTTGTTGATGATGTTTTCATTGAACTTAACGGACTCTCTGTTGGGTTTAAACTTCCCAAATGGTTGTTGACTACTATCACCCTTATCACTCGGAGCCATAGGATTTGCTTGTTCCATTTGACTCACAGTCAGTTGATAATTGTGAAGAGTTGCGCACAACTGTTGGAAAGAAGTAAACTCAGAAAACAGAAGTTTTTCTCTAATATCTTTTTGTAAATTAGAAATAAAGATTCTTTGAATATCATTGTCAGGCACTGGAAAAGAAATTTGAGCATACAAATGCTTATATCTACCAATGAAATCAGTCACTCTTTCTTTAACACCTTGTTTACAATGCATTAAATCAATCAAAGTAACTTTAGGACTTATATTGTTTTGAAATTGTTGAATAAAAGCATTTGCAAGTTGTTCGAAAGAAGTAATAGAATAAGAAGGCAACGAGCAATACCATTGTAGGGCTTTATCTCTTAATGTTCTAGTAAATAGTTTTGCAAGCAACCTTTGGTCATAAGCAAAATCGGTACATATTGTTTGAAAGGTCTTAACATGCGTTAGAGGATCACCTTTACCATTATAAAGTTCCAACTGTGAGATTTCAACATGCTTAGGGGGGATAGATCTAACAATGTCAAGAGAAAGTGGGCTCGCAACATCAAATGTGGGCACACTAAACTTAGATTGATTCATAGAGGCAATTTGTTGTTGTAAAGAAGAGACAGTTTGTGCAAGATTGTTAATGGTCGCTTCAGTCGAAGAGTTCATATTAGATGTGTTAGATTGTGATGGAGGTATTATGTTGTTGAAAGAAGGGATTGATTGAGAGTAAGGTGGTGGGACACTATGATAGTTAGTCATAGGAGATGATTGGAAAGGAGGAACACTACAAGGAGGAATGGAAGGGTTAAATGAATTGCCCCCTTGCGATATGTTCATTTGTGGAGATGTAATAGGAACACTCATTGAAGGAATGAATGAAGAAGCTGGATTGAATGAAGGAAGAGGGTTGATTGAAGAGGAAGGATTGCCCCCATGACTGGTGATCATAGATGAAATGTCTTGTATCGAAGTAGTCATTATGTTTGATGTAAAAGTAGGTATACTAGCAATAGAAGTCGTCAAAGGAATAGAATGATTAACTTGAGTAGGAGGTTGTGTATAACCTAAAGTTTCGGCACAACTCTTCATCGGCATCACATTCGAATCCACAATGTGTGCAATACCACGCAAAATATCAATTCCATTCTTATCACTTTGAACCATACGTTTTAGACCCTCAATTAACGAAAGAGCTTGACTATCGGGATATTCTTGAGACATCCATCGCTGAAAATCATCAAATTGGTTATCCAATTTCGAAAGTTGTTCTACAGGAACCTCATGGAGAGCTTCTTCATCATTAAGAGGATTAGAGGAATTACCCGTGTCCTCGTTAAAAAGGCCATTCAAATTATGTTCCATCTCCTCGGTAATTAAACCTTGGAAAGACTTAATTCTAAGGCTTCGTCTAACGGGGATAGTGTAAGTAGGGCTTATTGTTGTAAAACTCATGCACCAAAGAGAGAGAGAAGATTTTGAATTTTAGAGGTAGCAAATTTCAATAAAATCAGCCAATCTCCTAGATTTAAGCTATTAAATGCAATCAGGACGATCTCTCGAAATTTCGGAAAAAATGTCAGGGATCATGGCGAACGGAGTGCACACGGTCCTCGCAACTTTTTTCAAAATTTTCAGGGATGAAAGTTATGATGATTTTAAAGCTAATCTGAAAAAATTGAGTGATTTTACGATCTGTAGATAGGCCAAAATAAAGTTGCAATCTCAAAGTTGAACCCTACCAAGATTGTTGAAAAAATGCAAAATTTGAATTTTGGAAAAGAGAGGGAAACTGAAATTTTAAATTTTATGATTTTAGAGGGAATACTAAAAGTGATGCAGGTTTTGAAATTTAAAAGTTGACTCAATTTCATGCAAAATTCAATTCTGAAAGTGGAAATCAAGGTTGACGCAATTAAACACTTAATTTCAAAAGTCACAAACTGCAAAAATTTGAATAAAGCACTGAAATTTCGAATGAATGCCAACACACTTTTCAGATTTAGGACTGTAAGAAACACAATTTTGATATGAATTTTAATTTCAACAATTTTTGAATGATTATAAGCCTTAACCCAAGCAATCACTAGACCAACTTTGACTATAATTTTGAAAGTGTTAGAATTGATAAAATTAGCCAAAATTCTGGATTTTAGCAGAAAAATACAGTAAGATCTAGCTCCCGAAATTTCGGAAAAAATGTCGGGGACGATGGCGCTTGGGGTGCACACGGTCCTCGCAACTTTTTTCAAAATTTTCAGGGATGAGAGATATTGTGATTTTGTTGCGGAATCCAAAGTTACAGCCGATTTGGAGGTGTTTTGATTAGTGAAATTATCAGTCAAAGGTTGAATCAAGAGGGTTTTAAAAATTAGGGTTTTGACACTTAACCACTTAATTTTCAGAATTAAAGCACAAATATGATTTGACAATTTGCAATAGAAAGGTAGATCTGAAACAAGCATTAACAATTAAACATTTCACAAGCTCAATTACTAAAAAGAAAATTTAGGGTTTTTATGCAATTAACCTCTAAAATTTGCCAAAAGATCAAACATGGAAATGTAATTAAGGAAGCCAATTTTTCAGATCTAACCATGAATAATCAGAATTAGGATGTTCATGTCAGGTTCACCAAAATGTAAAGCGGAAAAATCGAACCCTAGTTGTTCCCCCCACTCCACTCCAAGGAGAGAGAAAGGAGGGTCACTAGGGTTGACGGTTTTCACTTAGGAGAGACTTTACATTCAAAAGAGGGGTTGAAACCCACAAGATCCAATCCCACACAATGCAAGACTAGATTTTAAATGAGTTTCAAGGGTTAAGACATCAAGGATACCCTCTTTTGTAAAGAATGTAGATAGAATGATTGAACTAGGAATGCATGTAAAGTAAGAAAGATTCACTTATAAATGGAGATAGGGACACGGGATGAAGCTGCGGACCTGAAATTAGCAGTAAAATGTCGAGACGATGCTGTTCTGCAAATTTGAGCGAAAGTTGACGAGACGATGGCACCCGGAGTGCACACGGTCCTCCGAAAAATCCGCGAAATGAAGGGGGATCTGTTCGTCTTTGCACAAGGATTCCAGATCTTCAATTATAGCCGCGTACCTGCAACCTACACACAGAAAAGAGAGGACGATTGGGGGGTTAGGGATTAGGGGTTTGCCTTTAGGTCAAACCCCGGTTTTGGAATTAACCAAGAAATGAGAATGTTGTAAATGTAAATGTTTGTAATGTAAACAAGTACTGATACCTTGTTGTAAGAATGTTTGTATTCTTACATGCGAAGGTGTAATGAATGTTGTAAGTGATCTCCTCTTCAATGGTTGAATCCTTGTCTTGAATGCAACACCTAGCCTTGAATGGAGACTTAGAATACTCAATTGCTTGAAGGAATACTTGAATGCTTGAATGTTTGAATGTTTGAATATCGCTTCCGCGTCTTGCTCTTCTCATTTTCTTCCTTCCTTTCTAGGAGAGGAAAAGTAGTTTATATACTTGTCAATTAGGGTTGAGAGACTGATTTTCCCGACCTTAGGCCGACCTAGAAACATTATTTTCCAATTTGCAAACTTCAAGACCCGATGCCCAACAAGAGACCAGGCCCAAAATAGGGTCAGGGACCAGGGCGCTGGGCGCCAGGGACCAGGGCACTGGGCACCATGGTCCCACCTCCCGGGACAGCAGGGTGCAAGGAGGATCAGGCCAAGGTGCAGAAAAATGCAATTTTTGATGTCGCAAGCAGGTTTCGGGGTCTCCATTCAAGTTCAACGTTGCACCGCCATCGTGAAGACCCAAATGCAGTCGAAATTGCAAGTGTCGCAATTTTAGGACGCTACACAAACAATGTTAGTAGTTTCAAGATATGATCTTCGACACATGAGAATGGATGCCCTGCAAAAGACAAATTCAAAATATTATTTCACAAACAAAAAAAAATCAAAACAGACTAACACAAAACTAAACATTAATCTAATTAACAAAAATTTAAAATTTAATCTACTTAACAAATTAAAAATCTAAACTAACAATTTAAAAATCTAATTCTAATAAACAAATTATAATTTTAATCTAACTAACAAATCAAAATCTAATTCTAATAAACAAATAAAAAATCTAATTCTACTAAATGAGTTAAAAAATCTAATTCTAATAAACAAATAAAAAAATCTAAAAAAAATACAAAGTAATTACTAATCTAAAAACTAAATTAAAAGTTTTTAAAAAAACTAAACTAAAAAAAGAGTTATTTTTTTTTAAGAAAAAGCTAATAAAAGAGACATACGTGGGCTAAGCTGGATGGAATTTTGATGTAAGGCATTAAAAACTTTAAGCCAAATGCAATGTGAAAGCACTAACAAATACGTTGTTGTTCTTCTCTTTTTTTAAAATAGATTGCACAACACGTGGGAGGATAGGCAATAAGGCAGATTTAAAATCCTTTCTATTTTGCATGTAGTAGGATGTGGATACCAGAAAATATAACGTGGCTGCCAAAAAAAAATACATGCAAAACAGGTTGTGCAGGCTGTTCAAGCTACTGCATGTGATGTTTCTAGTAAAAAATAATGCCTCCAATAAATGTGATCTCAACGCATACAGATAGGTTACGCTCAGTGTGAAAGGAAGCAGAGGTAGGTTATGTGAGCTACAAAATGTCCAAGCAAGAGTAAGGTGAACTGTGGAAGCAGAAAGACAGATATGTGAGTCGTTTTGTGAATGCAAAATGCAGGTTAATTTGTTATAAACCCACAAACCATTACTACTCTATTGCTGCCCCTTTGTGGTTAAATCAAGGTATTCAAACCTCAAAAAACGTAATCCTGAAGCAATGTATTTGAAATGTTTTGGAATCTGCTAAATCATTAGAATAAACAAGCACAGAATCCAAATTAAAACTTGCACATAACCATTTAAAATCTTTTTGAAAAAAAATGTTAAAGTTTGAATGCATAAGCCAAGCATATGAACCATTTGAAATGATGTCAAGATGAGGAAGCGTAATCAAAACAATAGATCAGCTCTATAAAATATTACAATCTGCAGACATGAACAACGTATGTGCACCGAATTGAGCAAATTCAAGGCATATAAACAGAATGATTAAATGTGTGAAGGAGATTAGACTCTAAAACAAGCTGCAAATAAGATATGAACAACCTTCAAGTAAACAGACAAAAGAAAATGTTACAGCCTTCAAGTAAACCTATGAAAGACGTATTGATTGTATGATAGAAATTAAAAACTTCCACCAAGCAAATGTAAGTCCCACCGGGCGTGCCAATTGTAGATGGAGGAAATGGATTGAATGCAATATTCAATCTTCCAACATCCAACAATGAAGTACCTGCAAAACACACACATGCAAATGAAAATATCTAAGCTAGAACACACATGCATGTTACATAATCCACTCCATTGCACTCCTTAAACCAAGATCTTATGTAGATAATATTGCTCTCAGAAGCACACACAAGAAGCTATGGTTTTTTGGAGATTTAAGATGATTGATGCAAAAGAAGCTAAAGAAAATGAAGTGCCAAGATGTTGAAGAATACAAACTGACATAAGTTCGACGCATAAAGATGAGATCCTCAAATAAGAGAGAGGGGCTTGTTTAAATAGAATTTCTTCGGGCAAGTTCATGTTGTGGGATGAATGTGGGATAATGCAAGATGAGTGGTATAGGGAAGATGAGTGGTAAATGGGAAATGGTAAGTGGTAGGAGGGGATATTAAAGGGGTTTTATTAAATAAATAGAGAAATGTATATAAGGTGAATGCATGAAGGCGTATAAATGAATATGATAAATGTTTTATTTAATAAATTTAATGGATAAATGATGAGATATTAATAATAATATAATAAAAGATGAAAATTATGAATAATGAATTATGGAGAAATAATAGTGTAATAATAAGGACTCGCCCGATATTTAGAGAAATTTGGAATTAAATGCAGATAAATTAATGGAAATTTTTATGTGTCTACACCTAGAATTAGCAAAGCAAGGCACCAAACTCCCTACTGGTTATAATGTGGAGGCCCTCGTTACTAAAGAGGAAGAGACACCATGGGGAAAAATAAGCAAACAAATGCAAACATTACAAACTGCGGTCACAAAACTACAAAACAAAGATAAAACACCAAAACAATATTCTCTAGACACAATATGCCCATTCCCATTTGACAAAAACCTTTACATGCCTCTATTTCCTTCACGAGTTGAGATCCCAAAATTTGATAAATATGATGGTACCTCAGATGCTCAAGATCATGTCAGAGAATTTTGTGCCGCCTGTATGGAGTTCATGCACGACCAAACGTACCTCGTGCGCCTTTTCCCAAGGAGTTTAGGGGGTCAAGCAATGGAATGGTTCTCAAGTCTACCCAAAGGAATAAAAACGTTCGAAGAACTAATCCAACTATTTTTACAACAATACTCATACAACATTCGACATCATGTGACTATGATAGAACTTTGCAATACTAAACAAAAGACAGGAGAACCCTTTCTCACTTTTCTCCAACAATGTAGAAAGATGTTCTCTAGATATTCACGGACTATCCCAGATCTTGAGAAAATGGATATCTTTGTCAACAACCTAATCCCTGAATTAAAGTATAGTGTCCAGATGCAAGTACATCCTCCATTCAACAAAATGGTAGATAATGCCCTCAGAATGGAAGATGGCTTATAAACAAGGGAGATATATCGCTTTGGAAAGAAACATCGCAAGGTTCTAGCTCTAAAGAAAAGAGCAAGTACTGGAAATACGACAAAGATAACAATAAAAACATTGTTAGTGATGGAGTGGTAGATACTATCCAAGCAAAAACAAAATCCACAATATTTAACTTGGCCAGTGGCACGCAAGCACTCAAGTTAGCTGAAACTGCGGCAGAAAATTCTCCAAAGAAAACAAGAGAATGGTTTAAAGAAAAGCCTTGGCTTTCAAAGCCTAAGCGTGATTTTACTCCTCTAGATGAGTCATATGAATCAGCTTTCAAAACCTTATTGGCAAATAATCTGATAACATTGCCAGACAATTCTAGACCATATGACCCAGAAATTAGACCCAAATGGTGGAGAGACAATTCTAGACCATATAACTGCATGAAACTCTGACATGAAATCCAAGATCTCATTTCAATGCAGGCAAGATCGTTGTTGGAAATCATGCGACAAATGCTGATCATAAGGCCTTTAAAGATCCCTTACCGACTTATGAACAAGGAGATTCCTCAAAATCCAAGGGAGGAGCTAGAGTCAATTATACCTACATTAACAACGATAATGTGATCAACATGATTGAATCTGCTCAAACTGAATATTGCAATGTGATCATAGTCCAAGATCACCAAAGTCAAGCACAAACTACTAATGTCATGACTCGCACTCAAAGGAAGATTACTCTCCTAGGAGCTAGTTCCTCAACTTTCGATCAAACAACATCAAATCTACCAAATAGGCAAACAGATACAATCACGATCAAATCAAAACAACTGGCTTCATCATCTTCTCCTAGCTATAGTATTATCAAACAATTGAAGAGAACCAATGCTCAAATCTCCATTTTAGAACTGCTTAAGATCTCTTCTACTCATAGAGAGGTCCTAGACAAGGCTCTACTTACCACTAGTGTCCCTAAAGATTTAGACGTAGATTGGTTTCAATCTATGGTGGGTCACCTGACCTCACCTCATTACCTCACTTTCTCTGAAGAAGATGATAACTCACTGAGTCACCCACATAACCAGCCATTACACATTGAAGCCATGATCCATAAACACCACGTTAAACGTGTTTTGATAGATGGAGGTGTTGGGTTGAATATTTGTACCTAGAATCTACTAACACAGTTGGGATTCTCTGAAAAATGTTATTGACCCAACAAAGAAAATAACAATTAAGGCTTATGATGAAGAAGAAAGAACCTCTAAGGGTTTGGTACTATTAACAATCAAAGTAGGACCTATGGAAAGAGATGTCATTTTTCAAGTCTTGGATCTTCATCTTTCATACAACATCTTACTGGGCAAGCCATGGATTCATGAAATGAAAGCAGTACCATCTACGTATCATCAATGCTTGAAATTTCCTTATAATGGAGTTGAAGTCAGTATTCCTGCTGATACAAGTTATAATTGCAATGCATTAACGCAGAGTGCTGATTCTTTTGTTCCTCATAATAGAGTAGCCTCCACAATTGAAATTTTGAAATCTTTGTTGAAAGATTTACAAAAGAAATTGAAAATCACAAACACTAGCATAGATGGCTACAAAATAGAGCCTATACTCTTAACTAATGTCTCTTCCTCCATCACCAAGACAATCGGGAAAACCATCAGAGGTTATGAAGCCACAAACTTCAACTCCAAAAGTCATGTATGATGGTCTCTTTATACAGTCCTCTACTTCTCTTGCAGATGAAATAGAAGAGGATGATGTTCTCAAATCACTTTTCAAAGAAGACAGTGCAAACAAAGAAATACGACATTGTGAGATTTCCCTGACACAATATGGTCCAGGCTATAAGATGCTTCAACGCATGGGATATTCAGGTACTGGTCCTCTAGGCAAACATCAAAAAGGTATTGTTGAACCTATTTAGTTACAAACTAAGTCTGCCAATGATAAAGCTAGACTGGGATATGATCCAAGAAAACAATCAGATTAGAAGCACACGTCCCACCATCAACATAAGTGGAAGAAAAAGGTACTACCTTTAACAACACAAGAAATTAATACTCAACAAACTCAGGAAGAGTGTGACGATGAACAAAAAGAATTGCTCACCTAGAGAGAGGAAATAGATGGTAATCAAGTTCCAGTTATATCAGCTATAATACCACAGGAAGTAGAAGTCCTAGAGGATATGAGAGATGAAGTATATAGAATCAGAGAATTGTTTGCACCGTTGAACATTTCAGTCATATATACTAGCAAACAACAAGTAGATGATTCTGAACTCGATTCAAATGAGTATGAATGGGGTTCTAACCATCTTTCAGATACATCTATTACAAAAACCCCTGAAGAATCCAGTGATATCACAGATGATGCACAAGAGCTGATATGCCTAACAATGCAAAAGGAAATAGAAGAGATTAGACTAAAAAGACAAGAAGACTATGAATGACAGTTGGAGGAAGAAAGGACACAAGCAATTTCTTCACCTACTAACTCCCCCTTTAACAAGGTAGGACAAATCAGGTACGGAACTACAAAAGAAGAATTAGAAGCTACAGAAACAGAACCAGTCATCAGTCCAGAGGAAGCTAAATGGAATAGACGACAGGGATTAACAGAACCATCAAGGTTATGTCCACAAGTGTGTCAAATACAAACAATCAATGAACCAAATCATGAAGGAACTTGTAGCATCAAAGATGTGGGTATTGATACTATATATACTTTTACTAAGTCACTTGAAGATGAGTCAGAAACTTCATCTTATGACTCTGATAACTCAGACAGGAGCTCTATTTATAACAATGATTATTCAACAACACATTATGACTACTCTGTCATGAATTCTAAGATGTTGTTTGCTGACCCTGTTACTGTCACACCACAGTATGTAGTCCAGTCTGAAGTAGGTGATGACGCTAGAAGTAGGTTGGTTGGGTTAGGACCAATAGATACTAACATGAATTTTGATAACCATGTCATGACTCTTCCTGGTCTCGAGACACATACGCAAGGTAGTCTTCTGGAACTCGACTGGTCGGTCTGAAGCCATGATGATAGTACCGTGAACTCCCTTGAGCCTGTTCCAACCTTATCCTTAATACATCCTGAACTGATTGATTGTACTCTTTATAACCAACCCTTGAATGTACCTACTTTTGCCAATGACTATACATTAGCCTACTATCTCAATGCAGTTGAACCCATGTACTCTTCCACCAACGAACAAAATGAAAACATGACTAAAGCGGATATCAAGTATCTTAGTTGCAAAAATAAGAAAAATAAAAATAAAATATCTGATGGCGAAAACCACATTGTGGCGGTGTCAGGATCCAAAAAAGAGAAAATAAAGGACGTACCTAAAGGTGAAAACCTCTGTGAGGTGCTCGAAGGTGAGATACTTGATATACTGCCAAGTCACTTCCATGAGAGATCTTCCATATTGATCAAGCCAACTCAACCAGTGAATATTGGGAGTCAAGAGACACCACACATCATTCATTTAGCTCAATCACTATCAGCAAAAGAGTTAAAAGATTTCATTAACCTTTTTTTAGAAAAGAAGATCAACTTTGCATGGACATACTCAGATATGCCAGGACTAGATCCTGATCTCATCATGCATCATCTCTCTATTATACCAGGAGTTAAACCAATCAAGAAAAAACTTTGTAAGATGCATCCTCATGTGGCACAGCTAGTCAAGGCTGAACTAGAGAAATTGCTCAAAGCTGGATTTATTAGAGCTATAGACTACGCAAAATGGATATCAAACATAGTACCTATATCAAAGGCAGACAAATCCATTAGAGTTTGCATAGACTTCAGGGATTTCAACAAAGCATGTCCGAAAGACAATTTTCCATTTCCCAACATTGACATGATAGTAGATATGACTGCTGGATATGAGATGTATTCATTAATGGATGGATTTTTTGGTTACAATCAGATCAAGATAGCACCTGAAGATTAAGAAAAGATAGCTTTCAAGTGTGCATGGGGAACCTTCTGCTGGAATGTTATGCCGTTTGGGCTCAAGAACGCGGGAGCCACTTACCAAAGAGTGGTAACCACTATCTTCCATGATATGATGCATAAAAACATGGAAAATTATGTTGATGACACCCTGGTAAAGACTATGAAGATATCTACGCATATTCAAGAACTAGGTCTCATACTGGATAGAATGGAAAGATTCAAGCTTCGGTTAAATCCTAAAAAGTGTGCATTTGGGGTAACATCGGGAAAATTGCTTGGTTAAATAATTTCGAAAAAAGGAATTGAGGTTGACCCTAAAAAGGTCCAAGCTATAATGGAAATGCCTCCGCCCAAGAATATCAATCAAATGAGAAGTTTACAAGGCCATCTTCAATCAATAAGGCATTTTATATCCCAGCTAGCAAACAAAGCTCAACCCTTCACAAAGGTATTAAGGAAAGGAGTTCAATACAACTGGGATAAAGATTGTGAACAATGTTTAAAACAAATCAAAGAATATCTTTCTAATCCACCCATATTAATGCCACTGACCCTATATATATCGGCTACAGATACTTCACTGGGGGCACTTCTGGCGTAACAGGATAACAATAAAAAGGAACGAGCTATCTATTACATCAGGAGAACATTGGAGTCGTATGAAATTAACTACACTATAATAGAGAAAGCATGCTTGGCATTGGTCTTTGCATCACAAAATTAAGGCACTATATGTTGGCACACTCTATTAAGCTGGTAGCTAAGATTGATCCACTCAAATATCTTCTCAGTAAAGCAACGCTTACAGGAAGATTGGCCAAATGGGTCATGGTTCTTACGAAATTTGATATTGAATATGTGGAACGTAAAGCCATCAAAGGACAGGTTATTGCAGACCAACTTGCTGATGCTCCACTTGAAGACAGTCAACCTCTACATATAGAATTCCCAGATGAATCAATCATGCACCTTATTGAACAATCATGGAAGATGTTCTTTGATGGGTCTTTCAATCAACATGGTTCTGGAGCCAGAATACTATTTATTACTCCTCAAAAATATTCAATTATGAAAGCTTACAAGATTCTCTTCCCTTGCACAAACAACTGTTGGTATTTTGGTATGGTTTTGTCATTTGTGTCAACACCTACTAAACACTTATCAACTCTGGCACTTTGGAGAATTAGCAACATTCATCGGCAAGCAAGTGACTTATGCATAGTCACCGGTATCCGGTACACTAGCAGGATATAATGTTCATCGGCACTTGGAATAGCATGGAAAACACCCGGTTATGTCAAAGACATCATTTGAACACTTTGTCTTGGAGTTTTGTTCATTGGCATATTCATATTTGCATATTTGTTGTTACCGGCAAATAGGTCCAGCATATACATCGATAGGTTTATCTTTTCCAGATCAAAACAACACGCTATGGAGATGTCTCATTATTATTGTTAATACTTCAAGCCGACATGTTGAATTGATTATTGCATCGGACATTGTTTTGTTTGTAAATTGATTTTATTGTAATATCCTTTAGAGCCGACCTACTAGAATTGGTCTTAGGTTATGATATAAATGTAAGTTATTTGTAAGATCATGTGTGGAATGCAAAAAAGAATTGTATGAAGGTATATGCGAGAATAAGTAGAGCTATACACGCAGACATCATTTGAAGGTTGAAGGAGGGTTTTTGTGAAGACAACTAGAACTACACCAGCATAGAAAGATGCAAATTTGAGCAGTACATCCTTATTGGATTTAACCATCCAATTATAGTCAGTGTGACTCCTATTTGTGTTTGAGCAGTGAGCTCTAGGCGCTTGGCCTTTCTGCATGTGCAAATCCCATTTGTATACACATACTATCTGTAGTAGTATCATCTGATTGTGGGTAAGGTTTCCCACCGTGGTTTTTCCCCTTACAGGGTTTCCACGTACAAATATTGGTGTTATATGTTGTGGATGACTTTTTCTTTTTGGTTCATGCATTAATCTTTACCGGTATTACAATTAACTAATAAAACTGTCTACTGGCATAAAAGACTGGTTTACCGGCATTAAGCATTAAGTTGGTAAAATTGTTTTTGGTTTGAATTTATTAGACAACTGATTCACCCCCCCCCCCTCTCAGTTGTCTCCAGGACCTAAAAATTGGTATTAGAGCCTAGTCCTCTTTTTGCAGAAGTTTAACAACTTGAGGAGATCCAATGTCTACTAACTATTTCAGGAAGGACAGTCCTAAACTTGATGGAACCAACTATGGCATATGGAAGATCAGAATGGAGACACATTTAAATTGCATTGGAAAGGACATCTAGGAAGTTACAAAGAATGGCTATATTGCTTCTACTCTCGGTCAACCTAATCCACCTACCTTGGGAAAAGATGAAGAAAATGATTGCAAACCAAGAGAAGCACTTTTGAGCGCATTAACATATCAGCAAATCATGGGATTATCAAATAGATCAACTGCTAAAGCTATTTGGGATCATTTGGAAACATTGAATGAAGGAGATTCCACAGTCAAAATTGCAAAACTTGAAAGCTTTCGGGTCAGGTATGAAAATTTAAAAGTGGAAGAAGATGAAAGGATTTTTGCTTTTATGGAAAGAGTAAATGAAATTGTTTTGGGTATTAAATGTTGTGGAGGAACCTTAAGTGAAGATGAAATTGTTTTAAAAGTTTTCAGAGGATTTCCACCGGCATATAAAATGAAGGTTACTGCTATAAATGAGGTAAGAACAATGCCTAATACATCAGTAACTAGGGATACATTGATAGGAAAACTTTCAGCTTTTGAATTTGAGGAATTTGGTCATGTTGCTACTATAAAGACAGATTTAGCTTTTATTAAATCAACATCATCTGCACCATCATTTGACAAGTCTTATTGGAAAGCCTTTTATGCAAGAGAACTCGGGGAAAGTAGGAGAGAAAATGAAGAACTTGAAGCACTATTTGCAAGAAAAATGCCTAAAGGTCTAGTTGGAAGTAAGTATGAAGGTAAAGAACCCTTTAAATGCTTTAACTATAATAAGACTGGTCATATGGCTTCTAGATGCCTTGATAGACATGCTAGACTAAGAGAAGAAGCTAGGAGAAAATACAAGCCTAACCCTGAATATTAGAAATACAGATTTAAGAAGAATAAAGATAAATCTTGTTATCTTGCTGATGAAGGAGTGACTGATGATTCTGATGAAGATCCAGTAGACAATGGATGGGTTTTTGTTGCTATAACAGAAGATCAACCGACATCTACTATTCAACTGGTAGATCAGGCCCTGGCAGCTAAAGTTGAAGTTTATGATGAATGGATCATTGATTCAGGATGCTCACATCATATGACTGGAGATAAAAGTAAATTCTTGAACTTTCAGGAATATAATGGAGGCTTAGTGAGATTTGGAGATGATAAAGCTTTTTTGATCAAAGGTAAAGGTACAATATCTCTTTATGGTAAGCATAATACTGACAATGTCTACTATGTTGAAGGTTTAAAGCATAATCTTTTGAGTGTTGGTCAATTAGTTGAGAAAGGATTTCAGTTACAATTCAAAAATGCAAAATGCAAAATCATGAATAGAACTGGTTTGGAAATTGCAACCGGTAATCAAACTAGAGGTAATATCTTTCATTGGAATAATAGTGAAAAGACATGCTTGATTGCACATATTAATGAAAATTGGCTATGGCATAAGAGACTTTGTCATGTAAATTTTGATTGCATGGTAAAAATCAGTACTACTGAGGCTGTTAGAGATTTACCTAAAATTGTCAAACCTCACAATACAATATGTAAGGAATGTCAATTTGGAAAACAAGTTAGAGCTACTTTTAAAAGTATTCTAGAAAAATCAAATAATGCTCTTGACTTAATTCATACTAATTTATGTGGTCCAACTAGAACTAAAAGTTTGCAAGGTGATAGATATTTCATGCTAATCATTGACGACTATTCTAGAATGTGTTCGGTTACTTTTCTCAGAGAAAAATCAGAAGCACTTGGAAAGTTCAAACTATTCAAAGCAATGGTAGAGAATGAAACCGGTAAGAAAATCAAATGTCTGAGATCATATCAAGGAGGAGAATTTACATCTAAGGATTTTAATGCATTTTGTGAAGTGAATGGAATCAGAAGACAGCTATTAGTACCCCAGACACCACAGCAAAATGGAGTTGTTGAAAGGAAAAGCAGAACTATCTTGGATGCAGTAAGAAGTATGTTATCAGAAGCAAATCTACCACATGTGTATTGGAGAGAGGCAGTAAGTACATCGGTCTATACATTCAACAAAGTTCACATCAAAGGTGAAACCGGTAAGACCCCTCATGAACTATGGTTTGGTATTACTCCTACTCTTAAATATTTCAGAATATTTGGAAGTAAATGCTATATTAGAAGGGATGAGTATATTGGAAAATTTGATCCTAGAAGTGATGAAGGGATATTTATTGGTTATTCATCTAAGAGCAAGGCATATAGATGTTTTAACAAAAGATTGCAGAAAATTGTTGAGAGTACAAATGTGAAGATCGATGAACAATTCAAAGGAACTTCAAGGTACATAGACTTTGAACCGGCAATAGAGATTCTAACAAATGAACGTACATTAAACCCACTGGTACAGAATGAAGATCCAGTTACACCGATATCATCTGAAAATTCTACAGTAACTGAGGAACAATAGCAAACGAAGACACCTCGGTATGTAAGATTGAATCACTCTAAAGATCAGATAATTGGGAACAAGAATAAAGGAGTTATGACAAGAGGAAGACTGACAAATGAAGAGGTATGTCTTATTTCTCAAATTGAACCATCATCAATTAATGAGGCATGTGAAGATAAACACTGGATAAATGCTATGGAAGAGGAACTAGAACAAATTGAGAAAAATAACACATGGGCATTAGTTCCCCGGCCTAAAGACAAAAATGTGATTGGAACAAAGTGGGTATTCAGAAACAAACTTAATGAAGATGGTAAGGTAATCAGAAATAAAGCAAGACTAGTGTGTAAGGGATATTCTCAGAAAGAAGGAATTGATTATAATGAAACCTTTGCATTGGTAGCTAGAATTGAGGTAGTCAGATTATTCTTGTCTTTTGCAGCACACAAGAACTACAAAGTATATCAAATGGATATTAAATGTGCATTTCTGAATGGAGATATTGAAGAAGAAGTTTACATTGAACAACCTGATGGATTCTCTTTGACAGACAACAAAGATATGGTTTGCAGGTTAAAGAAAGCTTTTTATGGGTTGAAACAAGCTCCAAGAGCTTGATATGCAAGATTGGATAAGTATCTTTTGAAGATTGGTTTTTCTAAGGGTAATGCTGACAACAACTTATATTATAAAGTGACAAATGATGACATCCTGGTTATAGAAGTTTTTGTTGATGATATAATCTTTGGAGGAGAAGATGGATTATGTAAAGAATTTTCTATTAAAATGCAGCAAGAATTTGAAATGTCTATGATTGGAGAAATAAAATTCTTTTTAGGATTGTAGATTTCATAGATTGATAAAGGTATATTCTTGAGTCAATCCAAGTACTTAAAGGAGTTATTAAAAAAATTTGGAATTGAGAACTCTAAATCGGTAAGCACACCTATGACTACAAATGACAAATTATCACTAAGGGATGAATCTACACCTATTAATTTGACTAGGTACAAATCTATGATAGGAGGTTTACTGTATTTGACACAAACAAGACCTGATATCATGAATGCAGTATGTATTGTTTCAAGATTTTAGAGTAATCCTAGAGAAAATCATGAATCATACACAAATGCAAATTGGGCAGGAGATGTGGATGATAGAAAAAGCACCACTAGCGGAGCATTTTTTCTTGGAAGCAGATTAATTTCTTGGTTGAGTAAGAAACAAAGTTGTACATCTTTATCAACAGTTGAATCAGAATGTGTTGTAGCAGCAACCAATTGTACACAAGTACTATGGCTTAAGCAAATGTTGAAGGATATAAAGGTAAAATGCAAGGAACCTATTACTATATATTGTAATAACACTACAGAAATTGACATATCTAAGAATCTGGTACTACATTCTAAAACCAAACATGTTTCTATCAAATTGAATTTTCTAAGGGAAAATGTTGAAGCAAAAGAAATTAAACTAGTTTATGTGAATACTAAAGAGTAGATTGCAGATATTTTCACTAAACCTCTGCCTAAGGAGACTTTTGAATATCTCAGAGACCAGCTTGGGGTCATACCCCCACTAGTAGAAACTTAGACAGTTGATGATAGTCATCGACCGGTAGAAATAATAGAGAAATCTTTTACTCCGACTTTGATAAGAAAGCTACTTCTTAGGGGGAGTAGTTGGTATATTGAATTGGTTGGTATTTTGTATCTGAAAAATGGTCTTTATATTGCTTTGGCATTTGATGTCAAAGGGGGAGAGATTGGTATGGAAAAACACAAGGAAAACTCATGACACTCCCAGGGGAGAGATTGTTACTTTGGGGAGATTATTGGTTTTTGGTATTTGGCATTTCTGTTTTGGCACTTTGATGGTTTTTCCATCTTGTGTTGCCATCAATGCCAAAGGGGGATATTGTTGGTATTTTGGTATGGTTTTGTCATTGATGTCAACACCTACTAAACACTTATCAACTCTGGCACTTTGGAGAATCAACAACATTCACCGGCAAGCAAGTGACTTATGCACAGTCACCGGTATCTGGTACACCGATAGGATATAATGTTCACTGGCACTTGGAATAGCATGGAAAACACCTGGTTATGTCAAAGACATCATTTGAACACTTTGTCTTGGAGTTTTGTTCATTGGCATATTCATATTTGCATATTTGTTGTTACCGACAAATAGGTCCAGGATATACACCGACATGTTTATCTTTTCCAGATCAGCACGACACGCTATGGAGATGTCTCATTATTGTTGTAAATGCATCAAGCCGACATGTTGAATCGGTTATTGCATCGGACATTGTTTTTTTTGTAAATTGATTTTATTGTAATATCCTTTAGAGCTGACCTACTAAAATTGGTCTTAGGTTATGATATAAATGTAAGTACTTATTTGTAAGATCATGTGTGGAATGCGAAAAAGAATTGTGTGAAGGTATATGTGAGAATAAGCAGAGCTATACACGTGGACATCATTTGAAGGTTAAAGGAGGGTTTTTGTGAAGACAACTAGAACTACACCGGTACTAAATCCATCATAGAAAGATGCAAATTTGAGCAGTACATCCTTATTGGATTTAACCATCCAATTATAGTCAGTGTGACTCCTATTTGTGTTTAAGCAGTGAGCTCTAGGCGCTTGGCCTTTCTGCATGTGCAGACCCCATTTGTATACACATACTATCTGCAGTAGTATCATCTAATTGTGGGTAAGGTTTCCCACCGTGGTTTTTCCCCTTACAGGGTTTCCACGTACAAATATTGGTGTTATGTGTTATGGATGACTTTGTCTTTTTGGCTCATGCATTAATCTTTACCAGTATTATAATTAACTGATAAAACTGTCTACTGGCATAAAAGACTGTTTTACCGGTATTAAGCATTAAGTTGGTAAAGTTGTTTTTGGTTTGAATTTATTAGACAACTGATTCACCCCCCCCCCCCCCTCTCAGTTGTCTTTGGGACCTAACAACAACATTGCAGAATATGAAGCTTTGGTAAATGGGATCAAGCTAGCCATCGAGTGGAAGATTGTTTAATTACACATCTATGGAGATTCTCAACTCATTATCAACCAAGTCAATGATCTATATCAGACAAGAGATGAGAAACTGATGCCTTATAAGAGAATGGTTGATGATCTCAAGAAATACTTTACCTTTGTATCCTTTCAGCAGATCCCCAGAACAACAAATAGAGCAGCGGATGCAATGGCCACTTTGGCATCTATACCACAGCTACAGGAATCTAATTTTCTCTTTGAATTCCTGGTGGAAGAGTTATATTATCCCGCCTATGATTCTCCCGAGTCCCAGATGGTCTGTTCTATTATTGGACATGACTCATCTCATTATAGCCACATTTACTCTTACCTGCGTGACCAAGTTGTCCCTGCTAATCTTTCCCGAAATGAAAAAAGGAACCTAATCCGCAATGCATCATGGTACGTCATCATTGCTAATGACCTATTCAGCCAAGGTTTAGATAATACATTGCTTAGATGTCTAGAAACTGAGGAGTCCCAACGTGCATTATCTGAGGTTCATGAAGGTGTTTGTGGATCCCATTCGAACGGTCTAACTTTAGCACGAAAACTACTAAGGGCTAGCTACTACTGGCCAGACATGGAGAAAGAAGCTATAAAATTTGCTAAAACCTGTGAAAAGTGTCAACGACATGGGCACCTTATACACGCTCCAGCAAGGGATCTCATACACTTTGTGACACACTGGCCCTTCCAACAGTGGGCATTTGATCTAATTGGCCAAATATATCCTGCATCATCTAACGGACACAAATTTATTATCATTGCCACTGACTACTTCACTAAGTGGGTAGAAGCGGTTCCGCTCATCAAGGCAACCGACAAACAAGTAGCTCTCTTTATTCTTAATTATATCATCTACGGGTATGGTATACCTTCATCCATTATAACAGACAATGGAGGACAATTCAAGAACAAAGATCTAGATGAACTCTGTGAGAAATTCAAAATAAAACAACACTGCTCATCAGTATATTACCCTCAAGGTAATGGACAAGCAGAGGCATCTAACAAAAACCTACTGACTATCTTGCACAAAACAATGAACGAATCCGGGAAGGATTGGCATCTATAGCTCAATCTTGCATTATGGGCTTATAGAACAAGTATCAGAACACCTACTGGGGCTACACTTTTTTCTTTGGTGTATGGGTCTGAAGCAGTATTACCTATTGAATTAGAAATACCATCTCTAAGAGTTTCTTTGCAAGGTCTTGTTACTAATGAAGACTATAGAATATCTAGATTGCAAGAGCTCGAATTGCTAGATGAGCGTCAACAAGTAGCGTTTGATCATCTCAGAGTGTATCAAAAGAGAATGTCCAGAGGATATAACAAAAAGGTTCGACACCGAGAATTTCAGGTTGGTGACCTAGTTCTAAGAGAAAATCCTAAAAATCAACAGTTTCGAGACGACAAAGGGAAGTTTGAACCCAACTGGCTGGGTCCCTATATTGTTACTGCGGCTTTTGGCTCTAGTGCCTATCAACTCTCAACATCAGAAGGAGAATAGCTCCGCGAACAGATCAACACTATCCATCTGAAGAAATTCTTCACTTAAATATTCTCTACTCCAACAACTTATGTAGCTAAAAAGTCCTAAAGAAATCCTAAAAATCAGAAAAAGTCCTGAAGAAATCTTAAAAATCAGAAAAAGTCCTGAAAAAAATCCTAAAAATCAGAAAAAGTTCTAAAAAAATCCTAAAAATCAGAAAAAGTCTTGAAGAAATCATAAAAATAAAAAAAAGTCCTGAAGAAATTCAAAAAAAGAAAAAAAAAACAGAAGAAAAAAAGGAAAAAAGAGAGAAAATGCCTTGGTGAAAACCTGGTAAACAGGCACCTTGGTAAAAAAAATATATGAATCTCTGCCAAGCAGGTGAAAACTTGGCAAATAGGCACCTCTTGTACTCAAGCACTCCATATATCAACCCAACGTTGGCATTCCCACTTTCATGCATCTTTGCTTTTGCTTGTACATATTTCAGTCACTTTTGTGACATCCTGGTTCGTTGGAACCCTCATGGCTTGAAACTGATCAATGTCCTAGTCTTAGGTGAATCAATCAAGCACATTACATGTCCTAAGCAGTATCAACCAAGTCAACTTTACGTCAGTGAAACCTGGTCGTCCACTCTAAGTCAATCACTTGTCTCCTGACTACTGAAGAGTTTTATCACCGAGTACACAAGGAAAACAAAACTGAAAACAACTACTAAACAGTTTGAGCTATGCATGAAAATTTTCTTTGTGTGTTGTCTTTTACATTGGCCTTCGCTTATTATTCCCTCTGAGTAACTCGAGGAAGTCTATCTTGACTAAGAGGAGCAAGGATTGGGGGCATAATATTTTCTTTGTTTTTTGCTTGTAGGAATGATTCCAATGATCTAAAAACATCAAATCAACTAGGTGTCTGTGATAAGAGCCTTCACATTAAGGTGAAATTGCCACACATACCTCAACTCCACTTATTTGAATGCTACAGGGAGGTTCCCATCATTTTTTGTCTGTTTTGAGGGAATTTCTTTATAGAGCAATCCAGGTCCATGCGTAATTTGTCCAAGGATATGAACAAAAAAAAAGGGTCATTGCGGACAAGATAATTAATATTGCACATGCAAAGAAAGGAACTCTACTTTGCCTACTATAATTGAAAAACGCTCAATGATGAAAATTAAGTTGTTCAAATCTAGTGACTAGGTTTCGGTTGCATCTCATTTTGCATCTCATCTTGCATTTCATTCTGCATTTTGTGAATTTAGAGTGATTTTGGTATGGTAACACTGATTTATTTATCTTCTGAATGAGAAGTTGGAAGCTTCATCATTTCTCAACGAAGTGGTCTCTTTTTCATCATTGTTTCTCCAATCGAGTACTTGTGTATTGAGATGTTAGTTGCATACATGAGCATCTTATATAAATCCATACATTTCATTTTATACTTATTTGCATTCATATTATTGCATGAAGAAAAATAAACATTTGCATTACTAGTTACTCATTCTCCTCATTTATTTGCATCATCATTTATTTGCATAAAAAGAAACAAAAATAAACAACAATATTTCATTTGCATTCATTCATCCCTACTGAAAAGATATGCATACATATAGAATTAACCATATAGAGAAACATCTCATAATCAATCAACACAAGTACGATGAAATCAAATCAAGAGCTCGTAAATCGATTATCGTGAGTCTATTTTTGGGATTGAAATCAAAATCTGATGTCAATTCTCTCATCGAAATTTCATGATGTTGACCACTTAGTGCTTTCATCACAAACTCATTCTCTCTTCTAATTGCGCTAAATTTCTCATGAATCAATGTTAAATCTCAATTTAAATTTCTACAAATCAACTTTGCGCTCAATTTCTTATCAATCAACGCAACATTTTCAAAAATTCCTCTAAATCAATTTGTGCTCAAATCATTATCATCACTCAAAATTTGCCTATCATCATGTACCCTCGCTATCTTTCAATTTCGCTCCCGAGGGGCCATACTTGTGACCTTATGACCTTACATCTTCAAATGTCGAGAAAATTTTTAAATATTCATCGAAATTCGAGCAAAACATCTTTTTCAACTAAAGAAAATCAATTGAATCCTCATCGCTAGGAGCATCTCAACTTCATTGCTTTATATCAAGTTGAGATCTCTCGATCATCTGAATCAAATCAATCTCTAGGAGCATATCAGTTTCATCGCTTTTTATCAAGCTGATTATTCATTTAAACTCAATCAAGGGTTTAAAGAGTATCTTTGATCACACTCAATCTAAGTAGGTGTTCAATATTCATCGCTTTGGATCAAGCTGGACAGTTTATCTTCGCTCATCTTGATCAATCAAGTTCAAGATCGATTTTTATCATCACTCACTGTGTCTAGATCAATCAAGTTCTAGATCAGTAAGATCCGCTTCTTGATCAATCAAATTCAAGTTCGGTATCATTTTTTTTTATCGTTCCTAAGTTCAATCAAGTTCGGGAATGGTATCACTTTAATCAGACTTCATTCAGCTTCGTCGCTTCGAAACAAGCTAAACACCTCACTTTTCATCTAGTTCGTAATCAATCAAGTTCAGAACTGGTATCTCCTAGACATCAAATTTTCTTTGAACCAACGCGTTGCTTGCACATTAATTCAAAGAGGGGCAAATGTAACACCCTAAAAATGGTCATCTAAACCATGGGCCCCTAATCTCGACAACATCACCAAGGTCCTAACCAAAGGCAATTAAATAAATCTTGAGCACACAATTAATTCTTTAATCATCAAATGTCACATGGAAAATTAATAACTCAAAATTTATTAAAAATTTATTTAATTAATTAATCATTCCAAGTAAATCATTTTAAACAATTATCTTATATATTTTAATTAAATATCTTTTGCATATTTAATTAAATAAATCAATTTGCCATTAAATCATCAAAAAGAGGAATTAATTTGAAAATAAATCAATTTGCCACAAATCTTCAAAAAAGGAAACAAATCAAGAAAGAGGAATTGGAAATTATGAGTACAAATCTTCAAAAAAGGAAATAAATCAAAAAAGGAATTAATTGACAAAAAAGAATTAAAATTTGAGAAAAGAAATCAATTGGAGATAATCTTTAAAAAAACAAATTAAAAACTGATAAATAATCTCAAAGAAAGCAATTAAAATAATTAAATATTAAAATTGAATGAAATAGAGAATAAATCAATTTTTTTTCTTGATTTTATCTTAATTTTAGTTCAATTTCCTTTAAAACTGAGAAAAGCATCCAATCACATCAATTCACCTGGATTGTGCTTCCTCTTTGAAAACCTTGACCTCTCATCATCGTTTGATCTCAACCATTGGTTTCTTTATGAATTTTCTATAAATTCAGGCTCTCATCTCTCATTCAAAAATCCTAGAGAATATATTGTTATTATGTTGTTTTTGCTTTAGGTTAATTCAGAATTTGCATTGAGATATTGCATATTAGTTACTTCATATTTCTTAAATCATTTAGCTTAAATATTCATATATTGCTTAAATCATGTTAGATTAATCATGCATATCTAGATTAATCTTGCATCCATCTAGCTTAAATTCATGCTCATGTAGATTTAAAAATCCTTCGTTTAGGTGTTGTCTAGTCATTGGATAGCTTAGCAATCTGAGAGCAATCTAAACTCGCATCTACTAGAAGGCAATGGGTCAATTTGTTATGGTTTTATTATTCATTGATTATTGATTTACTAACTATGCATCTAATGACTTAATTGAAGTGTTGTGTATTCCAGATACAGATACACGTCCACTTTTCACACACACAGTATGTATTCTGGTATTGATGCTCTGTGATGTGTTTGTGTATAGATGAAATTAGACATCCTTGTAAGTCAAAGGACTGGAGTATTTTATTTGCAACATAATTTTTAACGCTGACTTATTATTCTGCCTGCCAATAAATAATTGGCATAAATAATGTTACTACGAGCATTAGTTGTAAACGTGGCTAATAGAATACATAATTATAAACTTCTGCCTTCAGATGTCATGTTTGTTGCATATGGACTAAATCGAAAAAAAATTGAGACTTTTTTTTAAATCTATACTGTAGAATGAGAGAATATAGGCAATAGCATCAAAAGATGTTATTTCCTTGTTAGTGGAAAAAGTGTTTAGTACTCGAACATGTTACAAAGGGGATTAGTGGAAAAGAAAAAAACTGAATAACCAATGAAATACAATGCACAGGAGAGATGCAGAAATGATGCAAATGTGCCAAGCTATTGATGGGTTGTAGATCCTCAACCTTTAAACAAGAGTCTTTGGTAAGGTACACTATTTAGTGCTTGTATATATATAAATACAAGCTTGCATGGCATTAAAGAAATAATGGTGCACATAGATTTAAACCAGAGTAGAGAACCCAATATCAGATAACGTATCCAAAAACCTGATTTCAATAGTCATAATTAATTTCAAGCATAGAGCATGCAAAGTCTTTAATCAAAACATTCAAAAAAATAGAATAGAGCATAGTCTTGTGAATCATAAATTCTGAACATCATTTTGATGGAATCCAGTCATCAACTTGGCACATTCTCTGCATGATTATAGTGAACAATGACAGAAAAAAATACAGAGAAGCAGAACTAGTTTCAACAACAAAAATATACAGAAACTAGCAGGGAAGAGTTTTTCCATTCACATTAATTGTTTCTTAGTGTAGATAGTATGGCACTCCATTGTCCTGCTCCAAGATGGAGCCCTTATGAGGATGAATAGAGTTGTGTACATTGTTGCAGTTGCTAGCATTGATGGGGGATATTTCAACATAATATACTCCACCTAGTATAGTTCCATGAGAAACGAGGACACCATTTCCAACTAAAAGACCAGGAAAGTTCCATTAGAATTTATTTTGCATTGGACAAGAAAATATGTATTAACCCTTATTAAGATCACGAGACTTATATACTTCTCAGATCTAGCTTCCTTAAGGACCCTCATCGTGAAGATGTAAGGAGTTCGAACTGTAATATTGAATTGTAATGTGTTAAGGCTTGATGTCTCCTGTAGTTAGCAATGTATTGTATAATCACTATAAGTTAGATCAAACCAAACATAAGAAAAGTATCATTTGATTTATTGTTTTAGCTTAAGAAAATGAATGATGCATATTATACTCACCATGTGTAGAATTTTAAATTTTCTGTACGCATTGTCAAAAACAAGGACAAAATATTCAACGATGAGAGCATATATCTCCTCATATTTAGAGGCCAAAAACATAGAAGTTACCCAACAAACTGCAATGATTTTCTCACTACACTTTGACTGGAAAGATATCTATCAAAGAGATTGATTGCTAGGAATAGTGTCATGCATGAGACCAAATTTCAAATGGACCTACCCAGTAAGATGATACATGGCATTGGATACTAAGTGCCTTTGGAATTTATTAAAAAACATTCTATAACTTGGAGAGTGAGGGAAAGGAAAGACCTCAATAAGCCAATCTATCAAAATTGCTCGCATTTTCTCAATTATGTCTAATTGGGGAGACATAGTCTGGAAGAATGCAAGAATGCATTCTTTTACTGCAAATAATATGGGTAAAAGCTCTGATGGTACATATTAGAGATGTTTTTCCAAGGAAAGTAAAGAAATGTAGATGGTTATTAAAGATGTCGGAGAAAATAAATGAATGTTCTTGAGAAAGTTCAACTTGAAATGTTGTGAACTATACCATGTATACAAAGGCCTCTTCTCAATTGAAATGAATGGTTTGTATTGTTTCTGAATGGAAGGATACAATTTATCAATTTTATTGTAAATATTCACAAACATGGTATGATACATATTTATGTTTTTCACAAGTGGATGACTCAGATGCAAATCCATTGTGCACAGAAACATATTTGTGTGTTGAAACAACAGACAATGTTGGCCATTGGATACTAACCAAGCAATTGTTAGATCTAGTGGGGGTTGAGTTGAAACGGCTTAATGTAAGGCTTTGAATTAAAATTGTTTCTCAAACTACACACAATGAAATCTTGTTGAGAGGGGACAAAGAGTAAAATTAGCAAAATGTAAGTCACATTGATGGAAGTATGGTCAAGAATGTTTTACTCAAAACACATTTAGAAAAGGAAAAAGAGGATAAGTTGAATTATGGTGAATTTGAAGAAGGTTGTGGTGGCTGGTAAAGTTGAAGAAGCTTATAGTGGATAGTGAAAGAAATGAATAAAGGATATGACTGTGACAAGAAAGTGTAGAGAAGGATTCCAAACCCTATTTAAAATACAGGATATGACATTTCAAGAAAGTGTACAATGAAATGTTATGTTTTCTCTTATAAGAGAAATACAGAACTGAAAACAGAAAACATAGGTCGTATTATATACCTGACAATTTCACCATTATCAAAATCTTAGCAGAGCATGCTCTATGTGTTAGAATACATGGACAATTTATATGATTCATGCAAAAATGTGTTTGTACTAGCACACCTAAAAAAGTAGTTTCAAATGCAAATTCAAAGAGAAGGATGGATGGAAATAGCACCGGCACTGGGGCAACAACGGCAGTGGTACAAACTACAATGTTAGATCGTGCAGCCTCGTGTCTAGAAATGGATACTTCATACCTCTATTTTGCCACCATGCCTTGGGTTTTTGTGCGTTCTCTCGCTTAGAAAACTGTGAATAACTCTCAACGCATCTACAACCGTCTGCACTGCCAATCAAAGGCAGCCAAAATATTTTTTCGAATTCGAATTCGAATTCGAACCTTGTGACTTAGAATTTAAGTGAGCCTAAGTTTTGATGGATTGTTAACAGAGATATACTTAATGGTTGGTTGTTAATTTATTGTAAACAATTTCATAAATTTCATTTTGAACACTGTTTATGTGAGTAGGTTTTCGTTGTCTGTGGGAAGTTTTGGGGAAATTTTCCATTCCTAGGGATTGATAATGGTTTAAGGAAATGAACATTTTATCTCAATTCTTTTATTTTGAAGTTACTGCTTTTTCTGGAAAGGGTTAGTGGGGAATTGTTCATCTCCTTTTGTTTTTGCTTTAAGTTTTTGTATATATACCTTACAATGTTCGACCAAGTCATTCAGAAAAGATGTAGAAGGCGGCCTCCAAATTCAATGCATAGCTCCAACTTGATGTACCGAAGATTGAAGTCACAAACATGGCATACAAAATTTTGAATAAAAAAATGTAAATTATCATTGTAAGAAATAAGTTCATGGAAACCGATGAGTAAGTTTCTGTTTAACAAATAGTCAATTCTTGCTTGGAACTTTGATAACAAAGCGTAAAAAGCCTAGTAAAAAAAAGCCCACACTTGGACACAACATCCCTCCTCAATTTAAGGGAAATAAATCAAGGGCTTAACTGCCTCCACATGAGGACAAAATGATAAATATACAAAGCTCAATAAAATATTAAAAAAAAACCCTCAAACAGATTAACCATCCTATCACTATTTTAAAATAAATCTCTTAATAGAGATGCAGTAACCAAGGTCTCAAAATATGCCACCTACTTAAGTTTCAAGTTTTTTCTGAAACGCGAGAGATATAGATAAGAATCTTTAAGCATTCTGAAAACATGTATCATGAGAAATTATGTAGAAAAAATTAAATATTTAATTTCTAATTTTTATTAATATTATATATAAACAGACCACTTCCTGCAGAAAGCTACGTAAAACCTATTTGCCATCACTTAATCATATTGTCATGTTCTTCATTTTTTTGTACCAGAATCTATATGGAATGTCATATCGATATCAGTGAAAATGGAAAGTTGGCAGTGTATGCAGCTAGATTCCAGCACATTCATACAATTTTAGTGGATAGTAATTGCCCTAATCAAATAGATATGTCCACTGCCCTAGTTAAGTAGGTTTAAAACAGATTTGAAACCAAACCCAAAAAATGAAAAAGGCTATAAACAAAATCATAACCACTGACCTGTGAATAAAACCGAAAGTAGAAAGGTCGTGGACAGCAGTACAGTCACAACAGTGTGCTTCGTGAATGAACTGTCAATGAGTTTTCAGCAGATGCAGAGGGCTTTCATGCCTCCCACTTCACCTATCAATGTGAATAATCTTCCTTTCCGTCACAGACGATGGGGTTGTTGTAAGCATGCACACAGTGCTCATTATTTTCCATGGTAGCAAGGCAGAGAGAAATGTGCAGATGTATCTACAGTAAATTATAAAACATGGGCATTCTACAATTATGATTCTAGAATTCCCTTCCCGTTCCTTCTTACAAACTTGGAAAAATCCTGCAGGTAGAGGTCTTGGCAATCATGGGAAAAGAAATGGATTTGAAATAAATAATAGCAAAATATTTTAAATCTAAAAAGATTTCAAGAGTAAAGCATCAGCAAGCTACACACCAAGGGACAATTTTTTATGTTTCATTAACAAATAAATCTTGCAAAACACGTGAAACCCCAAACAGTAAAAAGCATTTCATGAAAGAAATGCCTCACTTGGGAAAATCAACAAATCTGTGAAAACTTTTCTTTCATGGGCTCAAGCAGCGGGATGGCGATAGATTGTCTCACCATCAAGGTAATAGGCATTCTCAATATGCAAGGAATCTGCCATCGCATGACCTATATGGAAAACATGGATACATAAACAAGGTCAAAAATGTGGAAGCATAGACTGCAACATATCTATCTCTTGAAATACGGTCCTAGTGACATCGTGGAATGTGTGTTAGCTCCTGCCATACGCTGCCAGCGACATCGTGGAACGTGCATTCTCTCTTATTGTAATTCGCATTATTTCTCTGACAATCTGTTCCTATCAGTTTTAGCCAATTCAAATGGGGGAAAAATAAATTACGTAAATTTAATGTTTAAAAAACTTGCATCTTTCTGTGAATGAACATAGCATTAACATAGATACAAACAGAAACATAAAAAGAGAGCAATTTCTGATTGGCAGTTTCTTATGAGTTTAATCAGAGTTAGTAAGGAAAGCCTCCCGCTATAGTTTCCTACTAGCAAGAACTAATAATTCACCTTAGAAAGGAAATAGCATGTTCGATTTACATAAGTATGTTCGATAGACAGGAGATGCTCGGCAAAGTCATAGGCCATGGCTTGATCAAATAGACAAATAAATTGTCTTCTCGATAGGAAAATCTCTCCACGATGAGAGTTAAGTTGCCCTAATGTGCCATATGAGACTGCACACATTCTAGTTTATTATTTCAATCCTGAGCAGAGTATTGTTTAAGAGGCACTTTATGGAACACGATGAATGCACGATGTGCAGAAAACTTATTTGTTGAAAAGGATTTAAAAACCCTCATCGCTAGTAGACATGCTTGCGTAATGTGAAGTCATCGAAGAGATAATTAAATTGTCTCATCAACAGTCACTTGTCATGCCAATGAAAATGCCCTAACCATTTTTCAGAATACATTAAAGAGATGGCATTCCATGATGCACAAAATGTATCTGCAGGTATAAAGCCGAATTTCATCAACTTTGTAAATGAGCATCTACCAAAGTATAATTGAACAGCGAATGGGCATCTACCAAAGTATCAAAGATTTTAGTTGTAAATGTCATGGCAGACATAGGTTAAAATAGGGACTTTGTCAGGGTAAAGGCATTCATCACAGTATAATTGAATGTCTATAAGAGCTAAAAACTTTTTATCCAATCATTATTAAGATAAATAATTTTTATAGTTTATAAACTTAAAAAATATGCAACTATACTTCAAAATAAGAAAATAAATTTTACAAACAAAAAAATACTTGTTTATAATTGGTGCAAATCACTTTTTTTAATAATTATTTAAGTCAAACTCATTACATAGTACTTATCCTAACAGCAAGTACTAATATTAATTCATATGTAAATAAAAAAATTATCAAATGCTGGTAAAAAAGGATCAATAATCCATAGATATTATATAAAAAGGCATAAATACATTTATTAACAAGTGAAATAAATTATTTTTTATTTTAAATAAAATATCATAGCTATCCACTATAAGTGTCTTATTTATAAAATAAGATGCTCACTTAAACAAGTATAGTTATCATAGTGAAAAAATATTATTCTTATGTGTACAACTATTGGGATAGCAATGTTGGAATGCACTGATACCGGCAGTAAACTAAGAGGGGGTGGGGTGAATCAGTTTACTAACAATAACAACAATCAATTCAATTATAAATCTTAAACAGGAGCACAACCCAATAAAGAATATAACATGAAAGCACAACACACATAACACCAATATTTGACGTGGAAAACCTGGAAAGGGAAAAACCACGGTGGGAAACCCTACCCACAATTAGATGAATACTTTGCAGTAGTATTGTGAATAATTACAAAGGGGTCTACACATACAGAAAGGCCAACACCCTAGAGTGCACTGCTCATCACAAAGGGAAGTCTCGCTAACTTACAAAATCATCAGACTACAATCTGGAAAACAATGAACTATGAGAGTAGCATCTGCTAATGTCTGATACAGTTCTGGTTAAGCATTGATGTTTTCTCTGCAATACAAAACCTTTCCAACCTTCTCTAATAATGCAAACTTAACCAACCATAACCATCACATGTATATCTGAATTACATGAACAAGTCACCTATAAATACAGATCATCAACCTTATTGACAAGGTCAGCTAAACCCTAAACCCATAAACCCATAATTACAAAAATGACATCACATGATATCACCGGACCAATATTATGATTTACATTACATAGCATGGACCTAAATCAGGTAACCAAACAATTATATCCATCGAGGATTCCGCTAAGACCAAAATCCAACATGCTTCACTTGCTGGTAGAAACCCTCAGTGAAAGTTTAATTGGATCCAAATAGGACTGCCATAATAGCACACCATCCAAAGAAAAGTCGCCAAATGCTAGGGATTATGATCAAGAAGCACCAAGAGCATGAAAGAAACTGATTTCATAAGTCGGACCCAAAATCCACTGACTAAGTCACCAAAATAGCATACCGGTAAAGCTAACTGGGAATGCCAGAAGCTGGTGAAGCCAAAAGCTAGTCGATAAAGGCATAAACCAACCAGAAATACCAAAATCGATAACTTAATCATGAAATCACCAGAATATAGAAAGCATATAACCATCAAAATAAGCATACAAAACCGATTCTAGAGGCCTGATCATACCAGATCAGAATCATAGCCAAAACTATAATGATCACCAAGACTAACCAGGCTAGTCTCCAACCAGGATACAGTGCTGACATCAATGATAACACTTAACCAAATCCAGCATATTTCCACAATCTCCCCCTTTGGCATTGATGGTGACACTGAATATGAAAAACATCCAAGTGCCAAGGAATGCCAACAGACTCCAAAACCAACAAAAGATCTAGTAGTTTTCACATGAATACCTTCTCCCCCTTTGACACCAATGACAAAGAATGGATACTAAACCAAGAATAGTGAACCAAATAGCTGACTACTCCCCCTGAGTAGTAGCACCATCTTCATCAACCCGGATCAGAAAAGTATGTCTGATACACTCACCGGATTGATGCATCTTTGCATCACTAAGTCTCTTCCGGAGGGTTGGTAACCCCCAATTGATCTCTGAGATATTCAAAAGTGTCTTTAGGCAATGGTTTCATTAGAATATCTGCAATCTGTTCCTTAGTAGGCACATAAACCAATCTGACTTCCTCTGCTTCAACCTTTTCCTTCAATAAATTATACCTTATAGAAATGTGATTTGATTTGGAATGAAATACCGGATTCTTTGACATATCAATAGCAACAATATTATCACAATGAATAACAATAGGCTCATCATAACTTACCCTTATATCCTTTAACATCCGTTTCATCCATAAAATCTGAGTACAATTGGTAGCAACTACAACATATTCTTCTTTAGCTGTAGACAATGAAGTGCATGATTGTTTCTTACTAAGCCATGAAACCAACTTCTTCCCAAGAAAGAATGCACCACCAATAGTGCTCTTCTGGTCATCCACATCTCCTACCCAATCAGAATTTATATATGCACATAATGTGAAGTCATCATTCTTTGGATACCATAACCCAAAGTTTGTTGTACCTTCCAAATATCTGAATGTCCTCTTGACAACAATATCATGAGTTTCTCTAGGATCTGACTAAAATCTAGAAGCAATACAAATAGCATTCATTATATCAGGTCTTGTCTAAGTAAGGTACAACAAACTACCAATCATTGATTTGAATCTGATTGGGTTCACCTTAGGTGATTCATCATCCTTTGACAATTTGCAACCGTTTATCATAGGAGTACCGATGAGTGTAGAATTCTCAAGTCCAAATTTCTTAAGTAACTCCTTCACATACTTAGTTTGACAAATAAAAATACCTTTATTAGTCTAAGTAATTTGCAAACCTAAGAAAAATTTCATCTCACCAATCATAGACATTTCAAATTCATTCTTCATATCATTAGCAAATTTCATGCATAGACCTTCTTCTCCTCCAAAAATGATATCATCCACAAAGACTTCAATAATCAATATGTCATCATGATCAATTTTATAATATAAGTTACTATCAAAATTACCTTTACTGAAACCAAGCTTTGAAAGATACTTATCCAATCTAGCATACCATGCTCTAAGGGCCTGTTTTAGTCCATATAAAGCTTTCTTCAATCTACAAACCATGTCCTTGTCTTCTAATAAAGAAAATCCATCAAGTTGTTCAATGTAAACTTCCTCTTCAAGATCTCCATTAAGAAAAGCACATTTAACATCCATCTGATATACTTTGTAGTTCTTGTGTGCAGCATAAGAAAGAAAAAGTCTTACCATTTCAATTCTAGCAATTGGGGCATAACCTTCCCTATAAAAAATTACTTCTTCCTATGAATAACCTTTGCAAACCAATCTAGCCTTGTTCCTCACCACTTGACCTTCCTCATTCAATTTGTTCCTGAAAACCCATTTAGTTCCAATAATATTATTGTCTTTAGGTCTAGGTACAAGCTCTCATGTCTTATTCTTTTCAATCTGATCTAATTCCTCTTCCATTGCTTTTAACGAATTTTCATCCTTGCTTGAATGAAATATTCTGGTTCAATTTGAGAAATTAAACATATCTCTTCAGCAGCTAACAAACCTAGGAGTCTTTGAATTTTCTTGATTTGTTGACTCATTCTATTGTTCCTCTATCACTGTTGAATTTTCTAATGCTACTGGTGTCACAGGTTCACTGTTCTAAACCAATTCTTGCATTATCGGTTCAGTTCTAATAAATTCATCTTCCAATTCATAATCATATGCTCTTATCTAATTACTGTCATGCTCATCTACCTTGACATTCATGCTTTCCAATATCCTATTCAATATTTTGTTATAACATTTATATGCTTTTCTCTTAGTAGAATAACCCAAAAATATTCCTTCATCACTTCTAGGATCAAACTTTCCTAATGCATCATCTCTTCTAATGTAACATTTGCTTCCAAAAATTATGAAATATCTGATAGTAGGGGTATGACCAAACCATAATTCATAAGGAGTCCTACTGGTATCGCCTTTAATGTGTACTCTGTTGAAAGTGTATACAACGATATTGATAACCTCTCTCCAATAGATATCAAGTAATTTAGCTTCAGTCATCATAGTCCTTGCAGCATCCAAAATTGTTTTGTTCTTTCTTTCCACCAATCAATTCTGTTGTGGGGTTCTAGGTGCAGAAAGGTGTCTCCTAATACCATTCCTTTCACAAAAGTTGTTGAAATCACTGGATGTAAACTCGCCGCCATGATCTGATCTTAAGCACTTTATCTTCAGTCATGTCTCAATCTCAACCATAGCCTTAAAGATTTTGAATTTCTCAAAAGCTTCAAATTTCTCTTTCAAAAATGCCACCCACATCATTCTAGAATAGTCATCAATAAGTAACATAAAATATCTATCACCTTGAAAACTTTTAGTCCTTGTCAGTCCACACAAATCAATATGAATAAGATCAAGAATTTCATTAGATTTATCATGTACACTTCTAAAAGAAGTTCTAACTTGCTTACCCATTTGACATTCTCTACATACTGGATTATGAGGTTTAACAATCTTGGGCAAATCTTTGACAGATGGTATTGAATTGATCTTTACTATGCAATCAAAATTAACACGACACGTCCTCTTATGCCATAACCAACTTTCATCAATCTGAGCAATCAAGCAAGCCTTCTCACCGGAGTTCAAATGAAAGATATTACCATTAGTCTGAGTTACAAAAGCAATCTCCAATCCAGATTTATTAATGATCTTACATTTTCCATCCTTGAATTACAAATGAAATCCTCTATCCACCATCTGACCTACACTTAAAATATTATGCTTTAAGCCTTCAACATAATAAACACTATCAGTATTAGTCTTACCACCAATGATATTGGTCATTTTCCTTTGATCCTACATGCCTTCTTGTCTCCTAATCTGCCATCAAACAATTGCAATGATAAGAACTCTCTTTTGTCACCAGTCATGTGATGTGAGCAACCACTGTCTATAACCCACTCATCCCTTTCTTCAATTTTAGCAGCCAAGGCCTTAAACCTCAGTATGTGTCGGTTCAATGACAAATTCCAGAAAATCATCCTTGATAGCAATAAAGACCCGATCTTTCCTGAATGAAACACTATTACCGGATCCATTCGCAAGTTCATCATCATCATCATCAGAAATACCATCATCATCACCAGCATAATAACATGATTTATCTTTATTCCTTCTGAATATAGGTCTGCTCTGATATTCAAGATTAGGCTTATAATTCCTCATAAATCTTTCATGATTCCTAGCAACTCTCTCAGTACATCTAGATGCAAAATGATCAATCTTATTGCAGGAAAACATTTAAAAGGGACTTTTCCTCCATACTTACTTCTAGTTGGTCCTTTAGGAATTCTTCTAGCAATCAGGGCTTCCAACTCTTCAATCTCTCTTTCTTCTTTCTCAATTTCCTCCATATCCTTAGCATCCATCTCTTTCTAATCTATCTTCTGTTTCTTGAATGCAGATGCTTAAAATGTAGTCTCAGTTTTAGCAGCACTCTGATCTCCAAGCTCAAAAGAAGTCAATTTCCCAAGTAGTGTATCTTTGGTCAAAGGGGTACTTGACATTGTCTGGAGTTCATTGATAGCAGTTGCCTTCATCTTGTAATCCAGAGGTAGAAATCTTAGAACTTTTGACACAATCTCAGCCTCACTAACAGATCTGCCACAACATTTGATACCCATGACAATCTCATTGACTGTATCCATAAAACAACTTATCTTCTCATCTTCTTCCATCCTCAAAGTTTCATATCTTACCCGGAAACCTTCAATTTTAGCAATCTTCACAACCTAGTTACCTTCATAAAGAGTTTCAAGCTTTGTCTAGATCAGCTTAGCATTCTCCAACTCTATGACTTTCAATAGCTTTTCATCAGATAGGGCGCTCAACAATGCTTATTTTGCTCTTACATCATTTTCATCTCTCTTATGTTCATCAACATGTGTCGGTGTACCAGAATTAGGATCATGAGGTATATACCCTTTCTCCACTATCTCCCAAACTTCAGCTCCAAAACATCTGAGATGAATATTCATTCGCTCCTTCCATATCTCATAATTTGTACCATCAAATCTGGGACTCTCCTTCTGGTAAGGATTGAATGTAGAACTAGATGCAGTTTCCATTGGATCTCCTCAAGCGGTTAAGCTTCTGCAGAGGGGATCTCGATCTGATACCAATTGTTGGAATGCACCGAAACCGACAGTAAACTGAGAGGGGGGGTGAATCAATTTACTAACAATAACAACAATCAATTCAATTATAAACCTTAAACCAGAGCACAACCCAATGAAGAATATAACATGAAAGCACAACACAAATAACACCAATATTTGGCGTGGAAAACTCTGAAAGGGAAAAACCACGGTGGGAAACCCTACCCACAATCAGATGAATACTTTGCAGTAGTATTGTGAATAATTGCAATAGTATTAATATTGGACTAATTCATATTAATAATTTTCCAACAAAAAAAATTAACTAGCAACAATATGTATTAACTCCAATATTTTTGTTAAATATTTAACTAACAACAATATGTATTAACTCCAATATTCACAATTTCATTTTTATTCAATATTTTTAAATAAACAATTTCTTTCAAATGTTGGCAAGAGTCTTTGAAAAGTAGACAATTTGATAGTAGTAGATTGAACTGGTTAGAAACACTAATATAGATAAAGTTATAAATTTAAATTTTTAAAAAATATTTGTTAAGTTTTGATTTAAAAAAGTAGGATAGGCATGTACCATTACATAACTGCGAAACGACACTTGGGGCATATGAGGGATGTGCAGCCAGTAAAAAAACCCCCACTAAAACATAGTTTTAACCAACAAGGACTCCCAAGTGTTGGCATTATGGATGAATTGATTATGTGTTGCATTGATGTTTTGTCATTGATGTCAACACTAGCTAAAATGGTTTTGGTTATCGATAGACAGGTTTTGGTTACCGGTAGAAGATCTAGTGTTACCGGCAGAAAGGACTATCTGTTGGACACTTCCGACATGTTTGGATCAATGAAGTATGATTGACTTTATGTGTTACATGCTTCTGGAGTATGTTTTGGTTAGTTGGTATTGACTTGGTAATCGTATGCTATCACACACTCTTGTAAACCCTTACCGACATGGGTTTAAGGTTTAACCGACAGAGCTTTCACTGAGAAATCTTGACAGGATAAATAAGTGGTGTTGGTTTGGCTTCTAGATGGATTTCAGGATGCTGAAGATGTTCTTTGATCGTGCCTCAACTAATTGAAGACATTGCTTTGGCGTAGTGGACCTAGATTAGGTCCGGTACCTATCTAGGTTATGGACCGGCATCATGTTAACGTATTCTCTACATGTTATCGGGATGATTTATGGATTGGTTATTGTTGTTTTGGTCTCAAGCCGACATGGCATATCATTGTAATATGGATGTATGTAATGATCTTATTGTAATATCTTTTAGGTGACCGACCTAATTGGTTTAGGCCTTAGGGTTGGTATAAATTGATGTAATATCTCATTGAAGATCAGGAATATGGTCATGAAATGTAATATCATATGCGAAGGAAATTTGGTCGATCATAGGTGATCGAATTGGGATTAAGGAAGAGGTCAAAGGCCTTCTATATTGAGCTTAACCGAACTATAATCAGGCATGGTTCATTATTCTGGATTGTTGTCCATTTATCTTGAGGTGGTTATAACCTCTCTGTAGTCAGTGAGACTCTTTTGTGATGAGTAGTACGCTCTAGGAAGTGTGCCTTTCTGCATGTGCAGGCCCCTCATTGTATCACATACTTTCTATAGAAGTATCATCTGATTGTGGGTAGGCTTCCCACTGTGGTTTTTCCCTTTCCGGGTTTCCATGTACAAATCATGGTGTTATGTTGTATGGTTGCATTGTGTTGATTATTTGTTTCACTCTTAAGTTTTATTGCTTACCAGTATCTGGTTCTGCTACTCTGGTACTTAATGTTTATGTGATCCAGTTAAAGGTTATAAAGTGGTTTAATTGATATAATATGTTAACAACTGATTCACCCCTCCCCCTCTCAGTTGTTCACCGGTTATCCTAACAATTGGTATCAGAGCTCTGGTCCTCTTTTGTAGAATCTTAACTGCTTGAGGTAGATCCTATGGCAGCTAACACTTCAAATCCACTGGCAACTATTTTCAGAAGAGAAATCCCTAAGCTTGATGGAACAAATTATGGGATATGGAAAATTTGAATGGAGACTCATCTTAGATGTATTGGCAAGGATATTTGGGAGATCACTGAGAAAGGATACACACCTTATGATCCAACATCTAATAATCCTGCTCCTGCAGACATGGACAAGAATATTGAAAATGATTATAGAGCTAGAGAAGCCCTCTTGTGTGCACTTACTGATCAGCAAATCATGGGATTGACTGATAAATCATCGGCAAAGGTTACGTGGGAGAAATCGCAAACTCTGAATGAAGGTGATCCTACTGTCAAAATTGCTAAACTTGATGGTTACCGGGTAAGTTATGAAAACTTAAAGATGGAAGATAATGAAAGAATTGTTGTATTTATGGAAACAGTAAATGAGATTGTTATGGGAATTCAATGTTGTGGAGGATCTCTGAGTGAAGATGAAATAGTTTACAAATTCTTGAGAGCCCTTCCACCGGCTTACAAGATGAAGGCAACTGCAATTAATGAGCTGAGAACAATGGCAAACACTTTAGTTAACAGAGGCATTCTGATTGGGAAATTATCTGCTTTTGAGCTTGAAGAATTTGGATCTTCTACCGGCAAAAGTGATTGGAAAGCCTTATATGCAAAATAATTGAAAGATATGAGGAAAGAAGATGAATAATTTGAGCAACTTGATTCCTTATTTGCTAGAAGAGTACCTAAAGGACCGACAAAAAGTAAGTATGAAGGAAAAGCACCTTTTAAATGTTTTGCATGTAATAAGATTGGTCATTTTGCATCTAGATGTCCTGAAAGGAGTGCAAGATTTGAAGAAAGAGTTAAGAAATCATTTAAGCGTGATGGTATGATGAAAGAATAAGTATCTGGTAGAATACTGAGAGGGGGGGTGAATCAGTAAACTGATACAAACTTCCCAATCTCAAATTCAAACTCACAAAGTAAACTTTCACTTATCAAGATCAATACTCATAAGAATACTCAACATCAACCAGTTAACTATTATAACAACTTAACAGTAAACAACTTCAATCTTGTAAACATCAAAATGCTTAATCATATCTCAACATATTCAATCTCTTAATGCTTCCAGTTGTCATGCCTTATCAGAAGTTAAGTAGTCAATCAAATCAACAAATAGATCATAACCACAAAAACATTCACCACTTGACACAAATGTTTATACGTGGAAAACCCAAATAGGTAAAAACCACAATGAGATGAGACTCACAAGGATATTTATCTGAACTTTTGTGAAGTTCGCACTATTAGGAGCTAAGCATGTTAAAGCTTTTACAATAAGTCTTGTTAAGAACTGATTCTATTAGGAATCACCCGGTTAAGGGATTTACAAAATGCCTTGATGAAAATCAAAATACCCTGTTAGGAGTAACCTCAGTGGAGGGTTTGAGAATCCAAGCTAATGGACCACCTTGTTAGAGGATTTAAGAAGTAACCAAGCTTGTTAGAACTTACCCGGTTATGGGATTTCAATTCTGTTGTAATTGTTGGAAAACAACATGTTTTCTTGATCTGTCTGAATAGCACTACATTTTCTTGATCAGATCCTTTTAACCTTCAATCTGCTTCTACACAAACTGCAAATCCATTCTCTAGTTAGGCAACCACACACTCAACTACCTTTCAGCCAACACTTTGCCAACACTTTTATAAACAACTTCATTGACCTTAAATACAAATCAATTAGGTCGGTAACACAACAAAAATGTAATTCTCATCATCGAGATTATAAACAAGTTGGTACAATCTTGACCGTTAGAAATCATAACAATCTTTTCACATTCTTCAAGAAAATTCCAACCGCTCCATGATCACCGCTTCATCAGACTTTGTAACTCATCACGCACTATGCATTAGATGCAATCCACTTTGCTCATTCCCTAGACAATCAACAAACATGCCAAAACAATCTAAACTAATCCTCATTTAATGATTACATTTGTCTCCATCATTACCGCTCATCATTAGATCTTAAACCAACAAACTTGATCGGTTAGGGTTTAACAAGAAACAACTGGTAGAGTTTACTAGTTACATTGCATAGAAAAGGATTTAACCTTATACACCAGTTTACCGGTTCAACTCACAAACTTAACATATCGGTTTACAACATCTTCCACAAATCTCTTCCTGTCGGTTACAAACCAATATCAATAATAACAACAATATCAACAATATCATAAACACCATTACCGGCTCAATTGACATCAATGACAACATAACATATCATTAATGCAATCTTTATGCAAATACCAACAATCTCCCCCTTTGGCATTGATGGCAATACAAATATCAATGCCTATGATTTCTGCTATGATTGGTGAATAGGAATCCTGGTTTATGTTACCAAGTATTCACCATGCTTTGTTTGTCTTCATCCTGTCGTTGATTTCCCTTTGCCAGACACATAATTCTTCTCCCCAATCACATAATTCTTCTCCCCCTTTGACATCAATTCCAGATTGAAAGTAAAACATGTAATTCTTCTCTCACTATGCATCAACAACATACTGCTACTTGATGCTCCCCCTATGGAATACATCCACGTCTTCATCAATTCATGTAAAATTTTATAAGTAATTCAGGGATTGATGCAATTAGCATCATGCTCAACTAACTTCATGAAGAGGGACAACCCCCAACTGACTTCTAAGATACTCAAAAGTGGTCTTAGATAGAGGTTTGGTAAAGATATCTGCAAGCTGCTCCTTGGTAGAAACATGCTCTAAGATAACATCTTTACTTTGAACTTTTTCCCTCAAAAAGTGATACTTCAATTCAATGTGCTTGGTGTGAGCGTGCAAAATAGGATTCTTAGAAATATTAATGGCACTTGTATTATCACATAAAATCTTTATAGGTTTTGAGATCTTCATCTTAAAACCTTCCAAAATGTGCCTCATCCAAATAGCTTGTGTGCAATTCATATAAGTTGCAACATACTCAGCTTCAACAATAGATTGTGAAGTACAACTCCGCTTCTTACAACTTCATGAAACTAGCCTTCCTCCTAGAAAGAATGCTCCACTGGTAGTAATTTTCCAGTCATCAATATTTCTTGCCCAATCAGCATCTCTGTATGCCTTCAAATCAATTTTTCTTCATATGGATACCATAATCCATAGTCAATCGTACCTTTCAAATATCTAAAAATTTTCTTTGTTTCTATTAGGTGTGCTTCCTTTGGATTCTTTTGAAATCTTGCAACTATACCAACCTCATGGACAATATCCGGTCTGTTGTGAACAACATAGTGTAATTTTCCAATCATTGATCTATATTCCTTTTCATCAACAGACTTAGATGTATCCTCCTTGGACAACTTACAACCTGTAACCATTGGTGTTCCAACTAGTTTACAGTCACTCATGCCAAAAGTCTTCAAAACCTCTTTCACATACTTAGATTGAGTAATGAAAATACCATTCTTCATTTGTTGTATTTGCAAGCCTATGAAAATTTTTATTTCCCCTACTAAAGACATTTCAAACTCATTTTTCATTTCATCTGCAAAACTATTGCTCATGATATCATTACCTCCCAAAATAATATCATCAACAAATACTTTACTGACTAGTATTTTATCTCCTTCAGACTTGAGATAAATATTACTATCATCACTGGTTCTTGCAAAGCCTATCTTCATCAGATGTGTATGAAGTCATTCATACCATGCTCTGGGTGCCTGCTTCAATCCATACAAAGCTTTATGCAATATGCATACCATGTCTTTCTCATCTGTTAATGCATAACCATCAGGCTACTCTATGTACACCTCTTCTTCAATATCCCATTCAAAAATGTAGACTTAACATCCATTTGGTATACCTTTAACTTCTTATAGGCTACAAATGCAAGTAAAGTTCTAACACCTTCTAGTCTTGCTACTGGTGCAAAATTTTCGCCATAATCCTCTCCTGCTTCTTGAGCATAACCTTTGCATACTAATCTTTCCTTGTTGTGAACCACAACACCATCTTCATTTAACTTATTTATGAACACCCATTTAGTACCTATAACATTCTTGTTTATCGGTTGGGGTACCAGGGTCCAAGTGTTGTTCTTCTCAATTTGATCCAATTCCTCCTCCATAGCTTTAACCCAATAATCATCACCAAATGCCTCCTTAGCACTTCTAGGTTAAATGGTGGAGATCATGCAAGAGTTCTCTCTTATTTTCCTTCTAGTTAGTACTCCAGCATCCTTATCCCCAATAATCTGCTCAGGACTGTGGTTCAGTCTAACATACCTAGGAATAACATGATCATTCTCTTCAGGTTCAGCTTCTTCATTATCATCTTCTTCTGAATTTATTTGTTCTGGTTGAACAAGTACAACAGGATTTTCTTTACCGGTTTTTGATTTAACAGTTTCAGGTTCCAAAAGCAAAATGCAAGGATCTTCATCCTTTTTCTCTGAACTGGTTCCTTCTGAGACTTCAGGACATTCATCTACATGAACATCAACACTCTCAACAATTCTATGTGTCTGGTTGTTGAAGCATTTATAGGCCTTACTCTTGGTGGAATATCCAAGAAATATGCCTTCATCACTCTTAGCTTCAAACTTGCTAATGTAATCACCTCTTTTAATAAAACATTTGCTACCAAATATTTTAAAATAACTAACATTAGGTGATCTCCCATACAAATATTCATAAGGGGTCTTGACCTTACCTCTTTTCATCAAAACTCGGTTCATTGTGTAGACAGTTGTACTTATAGCTTCTTTCCAAAATGTTTTGCTACATTTCCTTGTATCAACATTGTCCTAGCAACTTCAACCACTGACCTGTTGTTCCTCTCTGCTATACCATTTTGTTGTGGTGTCCTTGGTGTAGAAAGTTGTCGCTTGATACCATTCTCATCATAGTACTTAGTGAATTCCTTAGAAGTAAATTCACTGCCTTGATCTGTTCTCAAACATTTTATCTTTTTGCCACTCTCTTTCTCAGCTAAGGCCCTGAATGCCTTGAACTTACCAAAAGCTTCATTCTTATCCTTCAAGAATGTGACCCACATCATCCTTGAACAATCATCAGTGAATATCATGAAATACCTATCACCTTGAATGCTTCTTGTTCTTATTGGTCCACATAGATCTGTATGAACCAAATCTAACAAGTTCTCTACTGACAAGGACTTACTCTTGAAAGTTGAAGAAGTCATCTTTCCTAACTGACATTCTTTACAAAGAGCATTAACCGGTTTGTCTAGCTAAGGCAGACCTCTTACTATCTTGGACTTTCTCACTTTAACAATGTTATCAAAGTTTATATGACAAAATCTCCTATGCCAAAGCCAGCTATCATCTATCTTTGCAATCAAACAGTTTCTAACTTTAGGATTAAGATGAAATAGATTACCTCTGGTTTGTTTCCCAGTTGCAATCAATTCACCTTTGTTGTCAAAGATTTTGCACATACCATTTCTAAACTCTAGTGGGTATCCTTTATCATTAAGTTGTACCACACTCAGAATATTGTGCTTTAGGCCTTCAACCCAATATACATCGCTAGCACTGCTCTTCCCATTAAGATAAATAACTCCCTTACCTTTAACCATACAGGGTGAGTCATTGCCAAATCTGACAACACCGCCATCAAATTCCTTCAAGGAAAGAAATTTTCTCCGATCACCGGTCATGTCATGTGAACAACCACTATCAATGATCCAATCATCAAAGTTATCCATCCTGGACACTAGAACTTTCTGATCTGATATCTCTTCCTTAATAGCTACAAACACAATATCTTCACTAGCATCATCATCAGATTCCTCATCAGTAATACCATTGTCAATAGCAATAAGACAATCTCTCTTTCCTTTTCCCTTATACTTCTTGAATTTGTCTCTCTTGTATTCATTTTCACCATTAGGACAGTTAGCTGATATATGACCAATCTTGTTGCATGCAAAACACTTTAAAGGTAGTTTACCTCTATATTTCCTAGTGCCTCTAGGTAGTCGTTTTACCAATAATGCTTCAAGTTCCACTAAGTTGTCTTCATCATCAACATCTCTGTTGGATCTAGATTCATAACCATGACAAGTATCTCTACTTTTTCTCATAGATGGGTTAGAGATAGAAGCTCTGAATGCAGATGTTGATTTCTGTACACTACCATCATAACCATTTAATTCAAAAGCAGTAAGTTTGCCAATGATAGAGTGAAGAGTTACCTTGGTTTTGTCAATGGACTTTAGCTCCTGAATAGCTGCAACTTGGATAGCATAGACCGGTAGCAGGGTTCTCAGTACCTTACTGATCACTGTGGCATCTTCCACTTTCCATCCTGCACTATTTATTTCACCAACTATCTCTTTTATCCTTTGACCATACTGCTGGATATTCTCACCTTTAGATATTCTCATGTCATCAAACTTTCCTCTTAGGCTCTCTTCTTTAGCAGTCTTAACATGTTCATCACCGCTATAAATCTCTTCAAGTTTTTTCCATACTTCATATGCAGTTTCAAGACCATGAACATCTACATATTCAACATCAGACAGGCAACTAATAATATCCTCCAATGCTTGATGATTTTCTTGTTGTTCTTTCTTTTGATCATCAGTCAGAGTTCCAGTAGGTACAATATACTTAGTTTCTACATGATCCCAATATTGACTTCCCAGACTCTTAATGTAAATCTTTATTTTGTCGCTCCATATCCTATAGTTATCTTTGTTGAACTTTTGACCTTCTTTATTCATCATGATATACAAGATCTTTTCCTCAAGTTGTTAGGCTTTTAGGTTAAAGAGGATCTGAGATGCTTTGATACCAATTGATGGTATGATAAAAGAATAAGTATTCAGTAGAATACTGAGAGGGGGGGGTGAATCAGTAAACTGAAAAACTGATACAAACTTCCCAATCTCAAATTCAAACTCACAAAGTAAACTTTCACTTATTAAGATCAATACTCATAAGAATACTCAACATCGGCCGGTTAACTGTTATAACAACTTAACAGTAAACAAATTCAATCTTGTAAACATCAAAATGCTTAATCATATCTCAAGATATTCAATCTCTCAATGCTTCCAGTTATCATGCCTTATTAGAAGTTAAGTAGTCAATCAAATCAACAAATAAGATCATAACCACAAAAACATTCACCGCTTGACACAAATGTTTATACGTGGAAACCCCAAATAGGTAAAAACCATGGTGAAATGAGACTCGCAAGGATAGCTATCTGAACTCATCTGAAGTTCACCCTATTAGGATTTAAGCCTATTAAAGCTTTTACAATAAGTCCTATTAAGAACCGATTCTATTAGGAATCACCCGGTTAAGGGATTTACAAAATGCCTTGATGAAAATCAAAATACCCTATTAGGAGTAATGTGAGATTTTGCCAAGATCAAGAGGCAATGGAAAGCACAAATAAGAGAGAACAAAATAGATGATAGAAATAAATTGTATTCTATCAAGATGAAAAATATGATCAACTAGATCATTAAGCATTGTTACATACAATGAATATGAGCCTGCTTATATAGGAAAGGCTATATGGATATGTGAGCACACAAACATGACATGTGGCTCAATAAGAAACAAGGGTAGGTAGGACAAACATTTTAATAATCCACATGAGGTGGATCACCCATTGAATGTGGAGTGTAACAACAAGATCACACCATAAAAGGTGGAAATTCTCCTACACACACTATCCCAATGTGGCACAAACACCCAAGTGTCTCATACCCAAACTACTATGAAATGCATTTCCTAAGTAAACTTAAGTAAGGTGTAATAATATCTAAGATGAATAATTATTTACACCAACACCCCCCCTTAAGTGCAACTTAGGGGAATGCACTAAAGTCTACAATGCAACTAAGCAATGCAAGATGGGTCCCGGCTACTAGGCCATGTTAGGTACCCATGTACAAATGCAAATGCATACAAACCAATGCAATCATATCTCTCACAAAGTGGGGAAAGAGAGAAAAACCCAATGGGAAAAAACCCTCCCCCAAAAGAGAGATGAAAACATACAAGAGAACTCTCATAGAAGAATGTGAAGGACAAAACCCCATGTGAGGAAAAAGACCCCCCATATGAGAGAAGAATAAGAAGCTAGGAAGTCCCCCCTCAATGTGGAATCTGCACCAATGATAGAAGCTCGATGTATGAAGAAACTACTCCACGAACATTGAACAAAATTCCTCCCCTTAGGAAGAAACAAAACCAAAGGTGTATCCATGAAGTCTCCCCAATCATGAAGGGAAGATGTATGAAGAAAACTCATGATGAAAGGAATCTCTTAAAACTGCTTAAGTGTCCCCATGTCGATGTTGAAAGATACCCCCTCTAAAGGTGGTAAACTGTGCCACACTGCTGAAAAAGGCACACCAAGATCTAGTGGAGATGGATGTAGAACATGTCCCAAAGACTCACATGTCTCCTCTAAACATAAAGAGACCTCCTCCAACTGTTGTACATAAGTATCCACAATCATGTCAACCTCGAAAGAATGATCATGTAGAGAATGAACAAGAGGGTCAGAGTGTTCCCTCGCAACAATCGAAGAAGGATCATCTTCATCAAAGAGAAGATGAATGTCATCAATGATGTCTCCCAAATCTGCAATGTAGGATTCCACAAACAAACCTGCAATGTTTTTCAAGTAATCATCCCATGAATCTGAAGCTGGAAGACAATGAATATCCTGCTGCATTGAATCACATGAAGGCAAAATTGTTGCACTATATGCATCATCAGGTACAATAGGTGATGAGATATCAATAGAAGGAGATGAAATGCAAGGCTCAAGAATGGGGTCACATGTGAGAATCCCCAAGTTCAAATGCCCAAAGTTCTCCTCAAAATTTGAATCATCAACATAGGAAGAACCAACCTTACCAATAGGACCAAAATATAAAAAAGAGTACAACTGAGATGCATGATCAACCACCCCAATCACAATGATAGCTCCACTCTCCAAGTCTCTAATGATAACTGAATCAGGTGTGAACTCCACAGTTTTCCTAATTGCCCCATGTGTGATTTGATAGATGGAAAGAAGATTATTTGTCAAGTGGGGTACACACAACACATCATTGAAGGAGTTATCCCCAATGGAAATAGATCCTTTCCCAATCACATCCATGTATGTATGATTGCCCATCAAAATTTGCGGCATGTGGCAAGGCTCAAATGTAGAAAACATAGACTACGAAGATGCCATATGATGAGAAGCCCCTGAATCTAGAAGCCATCTCCTTGAATCATGACTTGTAGTAGCACAAAGAGCTTGTCCCTTTCCTTTATCTATCCCAAAAGAGTGATCCTTTCCTTTATCCTTGGAAGAAGAAGCTAATGTAGACATTCTAGAAGGTAGGTTGATTCTATTATTCTCAAGAAGATTCTTCAACTCATCAATATCCTTCTTATAACAATGATGTTCATCATGTCCTGACTTCTTGCAATATCCACAAAAAAGATTGTCCTTATATGATTTCCTCTTAGGTGAGAATAGTGAATCACCTTGTTGTGGAGAGGAAGATTGTGCTCCATCTTGATGTGGTTTAGACTTAGGTTGATTTTGATTCTTGCCTTTTCCTTGATTACTTTGATTCCCTTTATTAGCCACCAAAGCTTGTGACTTTGAAGATTTGAGAATCCCCATCATGGTCAACTTAGATTGCTCAAGTATCAACATCTTCGTGAATGAATCAAATGAGGAGAAGTGTATGAGGAACCTTGAGCTAACCTATGAGTGTGAAAGCTAGATACAAAGGCTGCATACTCTGAAGGAAGCTTGTCCAACAAGTTATAAACCAATTGAGCATCCTTTTTGTCAATTCCACAATCCTTTAGCTTTGCTCTTAACTCAACTGCTTTTGTGACATAATATTGTATAGTATCAAAGTTCTTGGGATCCAACATGGTGAGATCACTATCAATTTGATATCCCCTAATCTCATCAACTTGACCATATAAGTCTTGAAACTTTTGCCAACATCCTTGATTAGAGTACACTTCTCAATATGAAAAATGAGATCCTTTGATACATACTTTCTTAAGGTACCAATTGCCATGATATTTTTAGTGACCCAATCCAAGTGACCAACTAGATCAACCTTAGGATCAGCGGGAGCAACAATAGTTCCATCAATGTAATGAGTTAGTCCTTTTTCCATAAGTTTACTCCATGCATGAATTTTCCAAGTAGCATAATTATGAGGGGTTAAGAGAGGAAACTTAGAAGAACCCATAGCAGCAAAAAGGAAGGAACACAAGAGCACAAAAGCACAAGAGACACCCCCCCAAATTAACTCAATCAAAGTACCCCCCAAAAATGATGATTTTGGCACTTTATATGTAGTGCATGTACAATAGGCCACTTGAAAAACAAGGCAAGGTGGACTTCTGATTTCAATTTACAACTTCTCAAAATGAGATCTAAGAGACTTCAACAAATGCTGCTAGTGATCTAAACTGAGATCCAAGCAAAATGCAAGTACCAAATATGCCAAAAATGGCCAAATACTGAAAGTACAATTTCTACTTAAAATCACTGCAAACAGATGGCAGATTATGAAAGTAGATGAAAAAATATGCACTTTCAAAAAAATGACACCTAAAAAGGAGTCCATATGAGCCCAAACGAAGCCTCCAAAGTTGTAAAAACTAGGATTTCACGATTTCCGAAAAACCTGTATCCAAGAAATAGAAAACTCCTGCACCATTGTACAGATCATGAAATTCTACCCAAAAAAAAAAAAAAATTCTCGAGAAAAGGAGTTTGGATGAGTGAGATATCGCTATTTGAAAATCGCCTGCAAAATCATAATTTCTAGAAAATTTCCGTCGCGGCTTCAAACTTCAAATGCCTCTAGATTTGGCCTCCGAAGTCCGATTTGGATGAAACAAAAGGCAAAACTGACTTTCCTGGACCTCCTCAATCCAATGGTAACCTTAGATTTGATCTATCAAGCTTTATTAATAACCTGCAATAGAAAGATCCAAAATGCAAACCCCAAATAGCATCAAATTTCTCTCAATTGGCAAACCAATGACACTCTAATGGCTCTGATACCATGTGAGATTTTGCGAAGATCAAGAGGCAATGGAAAGCATAAATAAGAGAGAACAAAATAGATGATAGAAATAAATTGTATTCTATCAAGATGAAAAATATGATCAATTGGATCATTAAACATTGTTACATACAATGAATATGAGCCTACTTATATAGGCAAGGCTATATGGATATGTGAGCACACAAACATGACATGTGGCTCAATAAGAAACAAGGGTAGGTAGGAAATGGGTGTGGGTAGGTAGGAGAAACATTTTAATAATCCACATGAGGTGGATCACCCATTGACTGTGGAGTGTAACAACAAGATCACACCATAAAAGGTGGAAATTCTCCTACACACACTATCCCAATGCGGCACAAACACCCAAGTGTCTCATACCCAAACTACTATGAAATGCATTTCCAAAGTAAACTTAAGTAAGGTGTAATAATATCCAAGATGAATAATTATTTACACCAACAAGTAACCTCGGTAGAGGGTTTGAGAATCCATGCTAATTGGCCACCTTGTTAGAGGATTTAAGAAGTAACCAAGCTTGTTAGAGCTTAACCGGTTAGGGGATTTCAATTCTGATGTAATTGCTAGGAAACAACGGGTTTTATTGATCTATCTGAATAGCACTACATTTGCTTGATCAGATCCTTTTAAGCTTCAATCTACTTCTACACAAACTATAGATCCATTCTCCGGTTAGGCAGCCACACACTCAACTAGTTTCAGCCAACACTTTGCCAACACTTTTACAAACAACTTCATCGACCTTAAATACAAATCAATTAGGTCGGTAACACAACAAAAACCTAATTCTCATCATCGATATTAAAAACAGGTCAATACAATCTTGACCATTAGAAATCATAACAATCTTTTCACATTCTTCAAGAAAATTCCAACCGCTCCATGATCACCACTTCATTAGACTTTGTAACTCATCATGCGCTATGCATTAGATGCAATCCACTTTGCTCATTCCCCAGACAATCAACAAATGTGCCAAAACAATTTGAACTAATCCTCATTCAATGATCACATGTGTCTATCATTACCGCTCATCATTAGATCTTAAACCAACAAACTTGATCGGTTAGGGTTTAACAAAAACAACTAGTAGGGTTTACCGGTTACATTGCATAGAAAAGGGTTTAACCTTGTACACCGGTTTACCAGTTCAACTCACAAACTTAACATACCTGTTTACAACATCTTCCACAAATCTCTTACTATCGGTTACAAGCCAATATCAATAATAACAACAATATCATAAATACCATTACCCATTCAATTGACATCAATGACAACATAACATATCATTAATGAAATCTTCATGCAAATGCCAACAAATCCTAATCAGAATATATATAGATTTAAGAAAAGAAAACAATGCTACATAGCAGATGAGGAAGGAGCAGGTGATGACTCTGAGGACGAACCATCAGAAGATTCTTCTAGTGGATCCGGCAATGGAAAGGAATGGGTGTTCTATTCTTTATAAGAAGATGAACCGTAACTGGCTATCTTAAATGAAGAAAAGGCCCTAGCAGTAAAAGTTGAAGAAAAGGATGAATGGGTAATTGATAGTGGATGCTCACATCATATGACTGGAGATAAAAGAAAAATTCTGTCCTTGCAAGAATACAATGGCAGTCAAGTCAGATTTGGAGATGACAAAGCATGTATGATCAAAGGTAAAGGTATTATTTCTCTGGATGGCAAGCATAATACTGATAATGTTTATTATGTAGAAGGTTTAAAGCATAATCTCTTTAGTGTTGGTCAATTGGTGGACAAGGTTTTCCAACTTTAGTTTAAATATAGAAAATGCACAATCATCATTAACAAAACTGGTTTGGAGATTGCAACCAGTACTCCGACTGGAGGTAATATATTTCACTTGAACACTGGTAATAAGACATGTTTGATTGCTCATATTGATGAGAGTTGGTTATAGCATAAGAGGTTGTGTCATGTTAATGATAGTTCTTATACTTAATTTAAGTACAGATCCAATAGCCAACAAGATGAGAGGGGAGGGTGAATCATACAAACTTAATCTTCCATAAAAATATCAGATTCAACCTCGGTAACATATAATATAACCAAAACTGCTAAACATGCAAACTCAAAAGCATATAAACATCATAAACCTCATAACACCAGATGTAACATGGAAACCCAAATAGGAAAAAACCACTATGGGATTTCGGACCCACTAAGAAATATACTCTTCTAGAGTATGCTCAGTTAAAAGCAAATCCTGTTAAAGATTACAAACACATTGCTAGATGTGACCCAGTTAAGGGATTTCCCTTAGATCTGTTAGGATCTTCACCTTGTTAGAAGTGACCTTGTTAAAGGATTTCAAACACTCAATCAGTATGTCACCTTGCTAGAGGGTTTTACAAATAAGACTGTTAAGTCCACTCGGTTAAGATATTTTCTATCACTTTCACAAAATAACAGTAATAAAAATCTATCTGCAACTTCACATCTAAAATGCTAAAGTAGATTCTTATTTGCTCAATACAATCTAGACATAGAACTAATCGTGTCCATCTGCTGGGCTTCTATACTCTGTTATTCAAACAGGTCTTCAAGCTTCTGTGCTCGGTAATCACTATGTAGCATCCCTGTGCATACATTTACCTGCATGCATTGTTTATCAACAGTTCCCTATTTATAAACAATTGGCTAACCGCTTAATCTCTTTGATCACATTTCCCATGATCAATCATAGCCATCAGATCTTCAAACTTGTCTAGGTTCAATGTATCCTTCGATCTGAAAAATGTTTTACCCCGCCTAGGAACTTGCATACATTTCTTGGAACTTGTGCTAGGGTAATGCAGTTCAATTTGCGCTATAGATCTTCATGCCGATTTTCCTTTGCCATAGATTCTTTAACAAACTTCATGCATGGCATACCAATCATTTAATAGGTTCCAGCTCATCAGCTTCCTTCATTAAATAATGCATGTAACCATTTAATGTATTCTCTTACAGCTCGGTTACAACTCGATAACAACTCGGTAAATACTAAACTTCACTTAGTAGACATTCCGCCTTCATTAACCGATAGCAATAACCTTAGGGTTTACCGACTAGGTTCCTTAGGGTTTACCGACTAGGTTCTTTGCTCGGTAACATAGTATACTATTAACCTTACAATTTACAACATATGTATGATGTTAAAACAATCTAAACATCATGATCTCATCATTGTCTGACTCGATAATAGTTGCCCATTGAATACCTTATTCATCCCCTTATTCATCATATTCTTTCTGTGTCTTATACCGACATCTTTATACTCATCAAATCATACTTCTCAAGATATGGCAACATCATACTGAATTAGAAAATCAATTTCTTGACATCAATGACAAAATAATAATATTAAGACAGTAAACATCCTTAATCAGTTATATCCATAATCATTAACAACCTTCTCAATATCCTTATTGAAATGCCAACAATCTCCCATTGTCTGTTTTAATGCCAAATGCCAACAATCTCCCCCTTTGGCATTGATGGCAAAACCAATTGATTTGACCTAATTGATTCGGATTGCTATGAGTTGTTTGTGCGATTTTGAAATGCTCTCTTCCTGTCATCAGAATTCTACCCCATACATTAGACTTCTCCTCTTTTCTCAGTCTTTCTTTTCTGCTTTTTTCTTTCAGTCTTCTCAGTCTTTTCTAGTCTTCTTCTCCAGTCTTCTCCCCCTTTGACAACAATGCCAAAGTAAAGAACTAAAACATAATGTATTCCTGTATGAAGTGAATTCCTGTTGTAATGTGTCAACTTAGTCTCAGTCAGAGCATTTTGTCTTCAATTCCTGTTTCCTGTATTGTATCCTATACACCTTTAGAAAACCTCCTAAAGTGTGTAAATCACCATCAACTCCTAAAAGATATTATGTAGAGTCATCGAATTGATGCTTTCACCGAACTCAGTCAATGAGTAGAAGATAGGGGTAGGACCCCTAACTTACTTCTAAGATACTCAAAAGTGTCCCTTGGTAGTGGCTTGGTGAAGATATCTGCTATTTGTTCCTTTGTGCTAACATACTCCAACGCCACTTTCTTCTTTTGAGCTTCTTCTCTAAGATAATGATATTTGATAGATATGTGCTTTGTCTTAGAGTGCATAACAGGATTCTTTGAAATGTTAATGGCACTAGTATTATCACATAATATAGTTACTAGCTTGGTAACTTTCTCATTTATACCTTCCAACAGTTGTTTGATCCATGCTATGTTGGTACAATTCAATGTTGCAGCGACGTATTCAACTTCTGTTGTTGACTATGAAACACATCCTTGTTTCTTGCTAAGCCAACTCATTAGTCTTTCTCCTAAAAAGAAAGCTCCTCCACTTGTGTTTTTTCTGTCATCAATGTTGCCTACCCAATCAGCATCAGTATAAACTTTTAAATCAAAATTATTTCTTTTCTGATATACTAAGCGATAATCCTCGGTGCCTTTCAAGTATCTAAAAATTATTTTGATTGCTGCAATGTGTGTTTCCTTAGGATCTGCAGAGAATCTTGCAACTATACCTACTGCATGTGCTATGTCTGGTCTGCTGTGAATAACATATTGTAGCTTTCCAATTATGGATCGGTAAAGTGTCTCGTCAACAGATGTAGATTCATCATTCTTTGATAGTTTACAGTTGGTAGTCATAGGAGTACTTACTGGTTTTGAATCCTCCATTCCAAATTTCTTCAAGATTTCCTTTATGTACTTGGATTGAGTAATGAAAATCTCATTTTTCATTTGCAGTATCTATAAACCTATAAAATACTTTATCTCACTGATTAATGACATCTCAAATTCTTTGCTCATTTCATTTCCAAAGTTCTTGCATAAAGAGTCATTTCCACAAAATATAATATCATCAACATATATGGCTGAGATCAGTATTCCATTTTCATCATTCTTCATGTACATATTGATGTTCTCACTTGTTCTTATAAAACCAATCTTAATCAAATAAGAGTGCAATCTTTCATACCACGCTCTAGGTGCTTGTTTCAGACCATATAATGCTTTGTTCAATTTACATACCTGATCTTTGCTCTTGTCTTCAACAAATCCTTCAAGTTGTTCAATAAAAACTTCTTCTAATATTCCATTCAGAAATGCAGATTTGACATCCATTTGATATACCTTGAATTTTTTGAAAGCAGCATATGCCAACAATGTTCTTACTCCTTCAAGTCTAGCTACAGGTGCAAAAGTTTCACCATAATCAATTCCTTCTTCTTGAGCATAACCTTTGCATACTAGTCTTGCTTTATTTCGAATGACCTCACCTTTTTCATTTAGCTTATTTCTGAAAATCCACTTTGTATCGATTACATTTTTGTCCTTTGGTCTTGGGATTAGTGTCCATGCGTCATTCTTCTTGATTTGATCAATCTCTTCTGTCATAGCATTTATCCAATCTTCACTGTTAAATGCCTCTTTCACTATTCTCGGTTCAAATTTAGATATCAGACATGTGTTCTATCTCAGTTTGTTCCTTGTCATCACTGGATCATCCTTATCTCCTATAATCTAACTTGGTGCATGATGTCTTCTGACATACTTGGCTAATACAGGCTCGGTAGGCTCTGTATGATCTTCTTCATCACTTGGTAACTGGACATTCTCTTTATTTTCTTCAACAGTTTTCTCGGTAGGACTTGTCGGTTGAACATAGACAAATTCATCATAATCTTCTGGTTCTTTGGAATTTCCTTCATCATTTCTTTCTGCAAATTCATCAATTTTCACATTTACGCTTTCTACTATTTTGTTAGATGATTTGATCAGACATTTAAATGCTTTGCTTCTAGAAGAATAACCTAGAAATGTTCCTTCTTCACTTTTCTGATCAAACTTGCCATTTCTATCATCCTTGTGTACATAGCATCTACTTCCAAAGATTTTAAAATAACTTACATTAGGTTTATTGTCATACCAGATTTCATATGGTGTCTTCAAAGTACCTTTCTTCAGTTGTACTCGGTTCAGGGTGTAAACTGTTGTGCCTATTACTTCTCTCCAAAATGTTTGTGGCACTTTCTTTTCAATCATCAAGGTTCTGGCATAATCCACAATAGATCTGTTTCTTCTCTCAGCTATTCCATTTTGCTGTGGAGTTCTCGATGCAGAGACTTGTCTTTTAATACCATGATCATTGCAGAATAAGTTGAACTCATCAGATGTGAACTCTCCTCCTCTATCTGATCTAAGACATTTCAGTTGTCTTCCTGTTTCATTTTCAACTCTTGCCTTGTACCATTTAAACATTTGAAAAGCTTCTGATTTTTCTTTTAAAAACATTACTAACATCATCCTTGAGTAATCATCCACAAATAATATGAAATATTTGTCACCATAATAACTTTGAACTTTCATAGGACCACAAAGATCAGTATGCACAAGATCTAAAATTCCCTTAGAGGTGTAAGACTTACTTGTAAAGCTTGATCTTGTCATCTTACCCATCTGGCATCCTTGACACACAACATTCTTAGGTTTTTCAAGACTCGGTAGACCTCTTACTCGGTGCTTCTTACTTATTTTGATCAGATTATCAAAATTTACATGACAAAACCTTTTATGCCATAACCAGGTGTCATCTATCTTTGCATATAGACACTTGTTCTGAGTTGAGTCAAGGTGAAATGTATTACCTTTTGTTTGTGTCCCGGTAGCAGCTAACTTTCCATGCTTGTCATGAACTTTGACAATTCCTTTCTGAAATTGTATTCGGTAACCTGTATTGTTTAGCTATGCTACACTCAACAAATTATATTTCAAACCTTCAACCCAATAAACATCATTGCATCTTGCATTGTCAAGAAGTGTTATAGATCCTTTACCTCTTACTGGACATGGTGCATCATTACCAAATGTTACATAGCCTCCATCATAATCTTCTAACATAACAAACTTGTGTTTATCACCTGTCATATGATGTAAGCATCCACTATCTATGATCCAAGAATCATTAGTATTTATGTGAGATATTAGGGCTTTTTCTTCATACCTTTCTTCATCTGATCCATCTTTGATAGCCACATAAACTACTTCCTCTGTATCAATTTCATCTGATTTATCATCGTTGGATTCCTCATCGGCTATTAAGCATGTCTTTCTATCTCTTCTTCTAAAGTCTTGGTGTCCTCTGTAATGATTATCTTTCTATCTGTCATCTCGGTAATCTCTCTTTTCAGTAGAATCTTTGTCAGGACAGTTAGAAGCCATATGTCCTATTTTATCACAATTGAAACATTTCAAAGATAGTTTTCCTTTATACTTACCTTTGCCTCTCGGTAACCTTCTGGCTAATAGTGCTTCAAACTCTTCTTGCTTCCTGATTTCCTCATATAGTTTGTGTACTTCTTCCATGTTCTTAAGAAATCTTTCACTTGCTCCATTGTGATCTCCTTCAAAGTACTTATACTTTCTTTCATTGCAATCTTTAGATTCATCAAGATGAAAAGAACTAAATGCAGATTCAACTTTATTTACCGAAGATCCACTGTTATCAAAGTTACTTAACTCAAATGCATGTAGCTTACCAATAGTAGCATCTAAAGAAATTGGCATATTAGGTACAGACCTCAATTCATTGATTGCAAAGACTCGGATTGCATAAGCTGATAGAAGGGCTCTTAACAACTTGCTTGTTATATCATTTTCTTCAATAGTTCCACCTGCTCCTTTGATTTGATTGACAATCTCCTTTAGTCTTGTACTATACTTGGTTATGTTCTCACCTTCATTCATCCTTATAGATTCAAGTTGTCCTCTTAGACTATCTACTTTTGCTCTTTGAACATGTTCATCACTGCCATATACAGATATGAGCTTGTCCCACATTGTCTTTGCATCATTGCAGCCTTCTAGATCATTAAACTCTGAGTCGGTCAATGCAAATGTTATTTCAATCATTGCTTGGATATGTTCTTTCTTTGCCTTTATTTCTTCCATAGTCAATGGATAGGTGCTCAGTGTGATGAAATCATTCTCTAGATAATATACAACATATTCTCCAATTCTTGATAGGTGCAGCTTCATCATTTTCTGCCATGTAGAGAAACTTGACTTGTTCAGCTTCGGTGCATCCCTCTTATACATCTTTGGATCTTTGCCTCAAGTACCTTTAAACTTTTTCTTCTGGAGTCCAAAGCTCTGATACCAATTGATAGTTCTTATATTTAATGTAATTACAGATCCAATAGCCAACAAGATGAAAGGGTGGGGGGTGAATCATACAAACTTAATCTTCCATAAAAACATCAGATTCAACCTCGGTAACATATACTTTAGTAATATAACCAAAACTGCTAAACATTCAAACTCAAAAGCATATAAACATCATAAACCTCATAACACCATATTTAACGTGGAAACCCAAATAGGGAAAAACCACTATGGGATTTCGAACCCACTAAGAAATATACTCTTCTAGAGTATGCTCGGTTAAAAGCAAATCCTGTTAAAGATTACAAACACATTGCTAGATGTGACCCAGTTAAGGGATTTCCCTCAGATCTGTTAGGATCTTCACCTTGTTAGAAGTGACCTTGTTAAAGGATTTCAAACACTCAATCAGTATGTCACCTTGCTAGAGGGTTTTACAAATAAGACTGTTAAGTCCACTCGATTAAGAGATTTTCTGTCACTTTCACAAAATAACAGTAATAAAAATCTATCTGCAACTTCACATCTAAATGCTAAAGCAGATTCTTATTTGCTCAATACAATCTAGACATAGAACTAATCGTGTCCATCTGTTGGGCTTCTATACTCTGTTATTCAAACAGGTCTTCAAGCTTCTGTGCTCAGTAATCACTATGTAGCATCCCTGTGCATACATTTACCTGCATGCATTGTTTATCAATAGTTCCCTATTTATAAACAATTGGCTAACCGCTTAATCTCTTTGATCACATTTCCCATGATCAATCATAGCCATAAGATCTTTAAACTTGTCTAGGTAAAATGTATCCTTCGATCTGAAAAATGTTTTACCCCGCCTAGGAACTTGCATACATTTCTTGGAACTTGTGCTAGGGTAATGCAGTTCAATCTGCGCTATAGATCTTCATGCCGATTTTCCTTTGCCATAGATTCTTTAACAAACTTCATGCACGGCATACCAATCATTTAATCAGTTCCAGCTCATCAGCTTCCTTCATTAAATAACGCATGTAACCATTTAATGTATTCTGTTACAGCTCGGTTACAACTCGGTAACAACTCAATAAATACTAAACTTCACTCAGTAGACATTCCGCCTTCATTAACCGATAGCGATAACCTTAGGGTTTACCGACTAGGTTCCTTAGGGTTTACCGACTAGGTTCTTTGCTCGGTAGCATAGTATAGTATTAACCTTACAATTTACAACATATGTATGATGTTAAACCAATCTAAACATCATGATCTCATCATTGTCTGACTCGGTAATATTTGCCCATTGAATACCTTATTCATCCCCTTATTCATCATATTCTTTCTGTGTCTTTTACCGACATCTTTATACTCATCAAATCATACTTCTCAAGATATGGCAACATTATACTGAATTAGAAAATCAATTTCTTGACATCAATGAAAAAATAATAATATTAAGACAATAAACATCCTTAATCAATTATATCTATAATCATCAAAAACCTTCTCAATATCCTTATTGAAATGCCAACAATCTCCCATTGTCTGTTATAATGCCAAATGCCAACAGTTAATTTTAATTGTATTGTTAAGATTAGTTCAACAAAGGTAGTTAGAGATGTACCTAAGATTATGAAGCCTCATAATCCGATATGTAAGGAATGTCAATTAGGAAAGAAAGTTAGAACTTATTTTAAGAGCATACATGATAAATCTAATGATGTGCTTGATTTGATTCACACTAACTTATGTGGTCCAGCAAGGACTAGAAGCTTTCAAGGTGATAGGTATTTCATGTTGATTATTGATGACTATTCTAGAATGATGTGGGTGACTTTTCTTAGGGAGAAGTCTGAAGCCTTTGAGAAATTCAAGATCTTTAAAGCAAAGGTTGAAATAGAAACTAGATTGAAAATCAAATGTCTAAGATCGGATCAAGGTGGTGAGTTCACATTTAATAGTTATTGTGAGACAAATGGAATTAAGAGACAGTTATCTGCACCTTGGACTCCTTAGCAGAATGGAGTAGTGGAGAGGAAGAATAAAACCATTTTGGATGCAGCAAGAACTATGATGATGGAAGCCAAATTGCCTCACATCTACTGGAGAGAAGCAGTGAGTACAGCAGTCTACACATTCAATAGAGTTCACATCAAAGGTGAAACCGATAAGACTCCTTATGAATTATGGTTTGGACATACACCTACTGTTAAATATTTTAGAACTTTTGGAAGTAAATGTTATATCAAAAGGGATGATTCAATTGGGAAGTTTGATCCTAGATGTGATGAAGGAATATTTCTTGGTTATTTAATTCAAATCAAAGCCTATAGATGTTATAACAAAATATTGCAGAAAATTGTGGAGAGCACTAATGTGAAAGTGGATGAACAATATAGAAATCAATCTATATCATATGACAGGGAACTGGCAGTGGAAATGATCATAACTGAACCGACAATGCCTCAACTAGTACAGGAAACTAAGATAATTACACCAATACAATTAGAAAATTCAACTGTGATTGATCATTAGAGCAGTGAACCTGAAGTTCAGAAGACACCAAGGTATGTAAGATTAAATCATTTTGAAGATCAAATCATTGGAGATAGGAACAAGGGAGTTATGACAAGAAGAAGACTGGCAAATGAAGAGGTATGTCTTATTTCTCGAATTGAACCAGTATCTGTTATTGAAGCTTGTAAAGATAAACATTAGTTAAAGGCTATGGAAGATGAATTAGATTAGATAGAGAAGAATGAAACTTGGACTTTAGTTCCCCGGCCTAAAAATAAGAATGTTATTGGAACTAAATGTGTTTTTAGGAATAAACTGAATGAGGATGGTCAAGTTGTAAGAAACAAGGCTATATTGGTTTGTAAAGGATATTCTCAAATGGAAGGAATTGATTATGGTGAGAAATTTGCAACTGTAGCTAGAATTGAAGCTGTTAGACTATGTTTTGTCTATGCAGCTTATAAGAACTATAAGGTCTATCAAGTGGATGTTAAATGTGCATTTTTGAATGGTGAACTTGAGGAAGAAGTATACATTGAACGGCTTGATGGATTTTCACTGACAGATGATAAAGATATGGTTTGCAGATTGAGGAAAGCTTTGTATGGATTGAAACAAGCTCCTAGAGCTTGGTATGCAAGGTTGGATAAATGTCTTTTTAAGCTTGGTTTTACTAAGGGAAGTGCTGATAGTAATTTGTATTATAAGATCACTGATGATGATATTCTTATTATTGAAGTATTTGTTGATGATATCATTTTTGGAGGAGAAGATATATTGTGCATGGAATTTTCTAATAATATGAAGAATGAATTTGAAATGTCCATGATTGGTGAGATGAGATTTTTCTTAGGTTTGCAAATTACTCAAACTAACAAAGGCATTTTTATCTGTCAAACTAAGTATCTAAGGGAATTGTTGAAGAAGTTTGGTATGGATAATTCCAAACTGGTAAGTACTCCTATGTGACAAGTGAGAAATTATCTATCAAAGATACATCTACATCGATAATTCAACAAGGTATAAGTCTATGATTAGTGGCTTGTTATATCTAACTCAGACTAGACCAGATATTATGAATTTAGTAAGTATTGTTTCAAGATATCAAAGTAATCCTAAAGAAAATCACGAATGTGCAATAAAGAGGATATTCCGGTATTTGCAAGGAATAATAGAATATGGCTTATGGTATTCTAGAGATGATGATTTCACTTTATGTGCATATACTGATTAAGATTGGGCAGGAGATACTGATGATAGGAAGAGCACTTCTGGTGGAGCTTTCTTTCTTGGAAAGAAACTGGTTTCATGGATCAGCAAAAAACAACCATGCATTTCTTTATCTACTGTAGAAGTTGTGTATGTTGCAGCAGCAACTAATTGCACTCAAGTCTTATGGATGAATCAAATGTTGAAGGATATCAAGGTAAAATGTAGTGAACCAGTAGTTATTGTATATGGTGAAAATGGATAACAACAATATTGAAAGACTAAATGAATTCAACCACAAAACCCTAGCCTAACAACAACAAAGATCCACCATAACATATGAAGATTACCTAAGACAATGCAAATCAAATGAAATCACAAAGATTATACCATCACAGGTCCAATAGGGTTTGAATCTCCATTATTCCTATCTCCATTGATCTTGCTTGATATATTTGCTCTCAGATTTTATGTGTGCACAAGAGCTCAACAAAGAACGGACATGTGGTTGCAAGTAGGCTTGATTGCATATGCAAGTTCGGAAGCGTAGTCGGGGCTGAATGCATAGTTGGGGTAATCAATTAATTAGGATGCATAGATTGATTAGGGTTGATAATGAAGGAAGAATCTCCTTATATAGAAGATACTATAAGAAATGAAGGGATAAGATTGAGAGGTGTAAAAAATAAATGGTCGGCTATGATTAGAGGGTAGGTAAAGAAAATAATAAAATAATGAGAGGGGTAGGTAGTGTATGAATTAAGAGATGAATGACATGTGTCATAGGTGGAAAAGGCTAATGAATTAATTAAATAAATAAAGATTTATTTAATTAATAGAAGAAGTGGGATCAATTAAATAAATAAGATATTTATTTAATTTAGAAAAAAGATAATTTAAATAAATAAATGTATTTATTTAAATGAGAAATAAGGCTAAAAGAGGATAAATGAATTAAATAAATAAATAAAGATTTATTTAATTAATAGAAGAATTAGGCTTAAAATAATTAAATAAATAAAGATATTTATTTAATTAGACATGATAATTTTAGGTGTCTACATTTTTCCCCTCTTTGAGACAATCCAGCTTGTCGCGTTGTTTCAAAGAAGATAATATGAACTGATACAAAGTTGCCCCAAGATGGGAATGATATGCCCCCTTGAGAGATTGGATGGGAATGTCTGAAAAGATCGTAGACAATCTCTCGATAAGAAAGAAAGGCTACAATGGACTGACCAGATAGGATAGAGTGACAGAGTCACAAGATAACGAAGACTGACATGGGAGACTAGGGCTAGGGCTAGAGCAGTCTATAAGATAGACCACAAGGGGAAAAAATACTCATTGTCATCCACACATCCAAGAGATCAGAGTGCAGAGAGAGAATAGAGCAGCAGCAGTCAGCAGCGATGGCATTGGTGCATAGATTTGATCGTGTTCGCCGATTTTAGAGGCCAACAGATGCAGGAGAGCCGGTAAGTAGCGCAAAACCTCCTTGTACTTTGTTGCAATAAATGTTGTCATTAATGCATCTTAGGTAGTGCAATAAATGCGCTTTTAGAATATGTCAAACAAGGTCAAAAAATGCTTAGGTGTGTCTGTGTTTGTGTCAAACGCGTCTATGCAATATGTAAGCGCGTTTATGTAATGAAAGCGTGTTTATGTAATGAAATCATGTTTATGTCTTCTAGGCCAAATCAGCAGTTCTGTGATGAACATACACTGTCGATTAGATAAGCTGCTGAGAGGATACACTCAAGCAGGTCCTCTAGGGAAGACTAAAATAGCAAATAGGGCCAGAATTGACAATTTTGTGATAGAACATACATTGTCAATTAGGAAACTACTTAAGAGGATACACTCAAGCAGAGGCCCTAGGATAAGATAGATCAAGGCACTTTGTGATGAACAAGGATTACCAAGACAAAGTACTTTGTGATGAACAGTGAGTGCAAATGTAAGCAGCACTTTGTGATGAATAGGGAGTGCAAAAACACGTAGTACTTTGTGATGAACAGGGAGTACCACTAGGATAAATAGCAACACTTTGTGATGAACAATGAGTGTCACTAGGATAAATAGTGCGATATGATAAATATAAGCACTAGGATAAAGAGCAGCATTTTGTGATGAACAGTGAATGCCACTATGACTGACATGATTGATTTGCTTGACTGCAGGAGTACCTACCTATGCTGGAGTCATGAGAGAGATTCTCATTGACTCAGAGTTTACGACCGGAGCTGATATTTGAGGATAGGGCAGCAATTGAGGCTATGGGTCTGAGATACATTTTGTATGTGCCTGAGTTTTGGGCAAACATGGGTTTGTTGACTACACTGGCTGAGAGATGGCACTCAGAGACTTGTACTTTCCATTTGTCGATGGGTGAGATGACAGTCACCTTGGAGGATGTATACAGGATATTGAGGATACCAATCAATGGGAATTTGATATCCTATGATCAAGATGGAGATAGGGAAGCCCTGAGACGAGTGTTTCAAGATCCAGGACTAGAGATGAGGGCAAGACATGTGGCATGGGATACCATGACAGCGACGGGACTGGCACTACCAGCAGTGATAGGAGGAGTGATCGGTGGGTTCCTATGTCTAGACAGGGCGACACGAGGATTGGCTATAGCCATATGTATTTTGACATCATTATATCATGACACTTATGATTATATATATATATGAGATGATTCATCCTTGCAGTAGCTATATGCATGTGTACCTATGTGATGCTTTTATATGTTTTATGTGATGCTTATGATATGGATGCAAATATGTACATGATGAAATGAAATATTTTTGTTCTTTTATGTTTTTAATGTGTTATGCCAATGCAAATGTGAATGTATGAAATGCAGATGAATATGATAATGCAAATGATGAAATGCATGAGTAAAATGTAGAATGTGCTGACATATGTTATGTGCAGGATGTGATGCAATTGTGATATCTATATGTATGTATGAAATGCTTAATATGTGGTAATGCAAGTGCAACTATATGAAATGCAAATGTTTTTGGTGTGTCATTATACTCAGTCATGTGATAGCAGGCTACATGGACTCAGGAAGGACGATGGAACTCAATCAAGAAAGGGGGGTGGAAGATAGAAGATATGAAAGTGAAAGAGCTTCTTGTGCATTATCATCATTGAGCTTTATTATGGCAAAATAGGTTATGACAATCGAGGCATATGTTCGACCCAGAAAGTCATTGTACCTGTTTACATGGAGATAAGATAGTCACAAACAAGGAATGCCCCAGTTCACACTAGACTCACAGTGTCCTCATATCCTTGGACAAGTCATAGCCTTACTAAGAGACAATCCATAGACAACAAAAAGAAAAAAAAGGTGACGATATCCCATCCTCGCCTTTCTTGTCAAAGACATCCTGGAGATAGAATCTCTAGTCAAAGACATCCTAGAAAAGCTAAAAGACATGTCACCAAAAAGATAAAATCAAAAGAAAACCAAGACTCGACACCAACATCCACTGTAGTCCTCAACTTTAGTGTCTCTTGTCACTTGTATAAGTCTTATTTGATTGTGGTCACAATGTTTACTTTCACGAAAAGGATAGATAACACTGAACCATATGTTGTCTAAGTCTGTTGAAAGATTTGATTTGTTGAAGCCCATTGTTGTTGTTATGTCTCATCTGAAACTGACTGAATCCATGAAACTAATACTTTATTGTGGAGAAGATGAAACTTTATTGCGGATTGTGATGCAAATGCTGCTTTATTGCGGATTGTGTGTGGATAGATCGAAGAAAATTGAAAGAAACTATACTCCTCAGAATAGGCGATGCTCTTAATTCCACACCCATCACTAGATGTAGGATTAGCCTTAGCCACAGATAGGAGCTGATTCATTATGGATGGAAAGGGGGTTATTATGAATGGCTAACCAATCTTGGGTAAATCAATAACAAGCCATGATGGAAATGGGTAAGTTTATTATGAATGGATAGGATGTGTATGTGCAAAGTGAAAGGATGAAATGGAATCCCAAAGGAGGGAGGAGCAATGTCTCTACACATGGTGCCGGTGACCCAGTTTTCACCATGGTACTTGCCCAGGGCGCCACCAAAGTGGTTTTCACCATTGGACGAAAATGTTTTTCTTTACTTTTTTGATTTTTTTTGTGTCACAAGGTGCCTGTTTGCCAGGTTTTCACCAAGTAACGATTTTTTATGTTTTATGATTTTTTTTTGTACTTTTGATATATATATATTTATTTATTTATTTATTTATTTTGAATTAGAATACTCTGAAGAGCTATGTGTAAAACCTACGAAGGTGCATGTTGTTGATAGGATCCTCCAAAGGTTCTCCCTCTATGGTTGAGAGCTGATATGCACTAGATCCATATGTTGTTGTAATGATGTAAGGACCAAGCTAGTTTGGTTCGAACTTGCCCTTCTTCTGTCTGTCTTGCTGATTTTTAGGATTTTCCCTTAGAAGTAAGTCACCCACCTCAAGTGTATGAGGCTTTATCTTATGATTGTACTTGTGTCATTCCTTGACTGAATGATGTGTAGCTCGAGTGACTGTCTTCCTTGATAAAGGAATTGAGATAGAATTACTAGCGTGTGGACTACATAGGCCCGTATGCGTGTCACCTAAAAAAGTTTGGGCATCCCTAATAACAAAGTCCCTAGAGGAAGCTCCATTAAAGGTACATGATGTATCGCCAGAAGGGAAAGGATGTACAGAACAAATGGATGAGTGATGAAGGCTTATGATTGTGAAAAGAAGTGAAAGTAGGATAACATGATGGAGACTTAGGATTAACAAGTATGTTTTTTGACTTAAAATTGTAGAAATTTTGCCCCCAGTTATTGTGATATTAGGGGAGATCAACTCTTGCTCTTTTTCTTTCATAGGATTTTTATCCTTGACTTTGATTTTTGCAGATTCCAATAGCTTTTGATTTTGATTTGGACTAAAGGACTTCTCTTTATTTTTGACTTTTACATTTTTCTTTTCAAAGCTTGATTTTTGATCCCCAATGAGTAAGGGCTTTTGTAATTCTTGTTGATCCAAGTCTGGAAGTGGAGTGGAAATGGAATGAGTGGATGAAATGGTAAAGCTATGTGAGTTCTCAAGAGGGTTGGTGATACGCTCAATAGATTCTTTGTTGGAACCACTCTTAGGACTAATGCTATCAAGAGATGCTTGCACCACTAGAGGAGATTTGCATTCAAACTTAGTAGCCACAACTCTAGGTGGTTCACACCCAATTCCTTGGTCTTACATACTACTTATAGACTATTCCTGTTGACTGAATGTCTTAAGAGATAGTGGGAGTTGATCAACATGAAAGATATATTCACCACATCCCATGTCTTTAATCTTGAACTTTTCTTTGATCTCTACCTGTTTTGATGTAGAAGCTTTTAAGGATTCTGGATCAACATATGCTAATGAAGGAACAACTTCTCGATTGACTGGTATTGTTATTTCTGATCTAGGTCGCAGATTATTGCAATATATGAATGGATTTGGGTCAGCTTTGATAGTCACTTCAACTCCATTGTGAGGAAACTTGATACATCGATGATATGTAGATAGGACTACACTCATCTCATGAATCCATGGACGTCCTAGCAATATGTTGTATGTAAGCTCTAGATCAAGGACATGACAAACCACATCCTTTGTAACTGGTCCAACTCTGAGAGGCAAGGTGACTGTGCCTTTGGATGAATGCTCTTCATCATCATATGCCTTGATGGTAATTTTGTTTGTAGAATTCACAGCTTTATCAGAATATCCCAATTGTTTAATTGTGCTCAATGTACAAATATTCAGACCAGCTCCTCCATCTATCAGGACTCGTTTTATTCGATGTTTGTGTATGAAGGCTTCAATGTGTAAAGGTGCGTTATGTGGATGACTTACGGAGGCATCATCAGCTTCTTTGAATGTAAGGGAGTGTGGAATGGAAAGGTATCCCACCATGGCTTGGAACTGGTCCACGTTTAGATCAGTAGGGACAGAGGTGTCTCTCAAGATTTTATCAAGAATAGCTTTATGTGCAGGGGATATACGTAAGAGCTCAAGGATTGAGATAAGCGCGGGTGTCTTCCCTAACTGTTCTTCAAGGTCATACTCAAGTTTGGTTGACGAAGAAGCGGTGTTTTTGGCTGGAGCACCTTGCAAAGTGAATTTACCTCGACGAGTTGTAACATTACATTCAGAGGTAGGTTCGGAAAAAGATCTGATGCCTTTTAGGACAATCTTGGGTCTTTGGGGAGAATTCTCAGGCGTTTTGTCCTTGATGATAATGGTAGAGACATAATTGTCCATTGAAATGTGATTGATAGTGGAATCATAGTTATAGGATGCTCTGGTATAGTTGGTTTGGTCATCTGTGGCTTTAGATTTTCCTTTGTCATGCTTTGGGAATGGTTCCTTAAACATCTCATGTTCTTGATTGGATGAGTGTCCCTCAATCTCAATGTCACCTCTATCAATGAGATCTTGTATGATGTTCTTCAATCGATGACAATTTCCCATCTTATGACATTTGCTCTTATGAAATTCACAATACTCATCATCATTCCACCAATTTGGTTTGACCTTTGTTTCATATGGAGGAAAATCTGGAATGGTGATTACTTTGTTTACCACTAGCTTCTTGAAAACTGACTCAAGTGGTTCTCCCAATGGGGTGTACTTCCTTCATGACTTTGAAGTTGTTTGAGTATTCACTTGATTATTTGTAGAACTTGATCCAGAAAAAATGATTTTTGGTCGTACCGTATTGGCATCAACAACACCATCATTGACTGTGTTCTTGTTTTTATTCCAAAATCTTGACTTGTCTTTTCCTTTAAAGTCATCTTTGTTTTCCTTAAATATCTTAATGACTCCTTGTTCAATTAGGACCTTCTCTATTGCTAAGCCTTTTTCAATGACGTCCTTGAAGGTGGACAAACAAGTTTTTCTTAAGTCATAACCAATGTTTTTGTTAACATTTTGGGTGAGCATCTCTACCATTTGTTTTTGTGGAATTTCACAAGAGCATCTGCTGGCTAGATTTCTCCATCTTTGTAAAAATGATGAAAAAGATTCTCCATCCTTTTGTTTGGTGTTGCACAAAGTAGTGACTAATATGTCTGTCTCTATGTTGTAGGAGAAATGTTGGATAAATGCCTCAGCTAAGTCACCCCATGACTTAATACCAAGTGGAAGTTGGGAGAACCATTCCATAGCTTGATCTCCTAAGCTTTGTAGGAATAATCTCATCAAATATGTCTCTTCTGTTGCTACCTCAATGCAAGCTATGAAAAACTGTCTTATATGTGCCTTAGGATCTGCTTTGCCTCTATACTTATCAAACTTAGGTGTCACAAAGTGTGTAGGAAATGGAGGCATTGGAATGCTTTTACCAAATGGATAGCGACATATGTCTCTCATTGTATAAGTTGGCTTCGATGTATTTATATCCTCCATTTTCTTTTGTAAGTCCTTAATTTGTTGTTCCAAATTGTTCTTAAGTGGAGATCGACTTCTTGGACCATACCCCATGCCTGAACCACGGAGTGGGGGAGGAGCATGTTGCATATATGGATGATATTTATCATACACATGTTCATATAGAGGAAGTCTATAGTGATGTTGCGTATAAGGACCACTTGGTATAGAGTCATGTTGAGGAACGAAATATCTATTTTGTCCATGTATACCATACTCTATAGGCATGTCATGAGTTTGTTCTAGTGTGTTGCCCCCAAATTTGACGTGGGGTTTCCTCATATCCAAATTTTGAACATGCCTTTGTATATCCAATTGCTTTGGTGGTTGGTCCTTAGCATTGGTATGTGATTGAGTATATTTTTCTGCATAAGACTTCCATAATGGTCTGCGAAGATGAGTATCATATGCTTGACCATGTGTGTATGGGACCTCAGGTTTTTGAAACAAAGATGATGGTGATTCAGGCACCATATGTGGTCCTCTATTTCCTCCACTATTAGGCCTCCTTTGATCCATGTTGAGGTGAGGTTGTTGTAAAAGTTGATTTTCCATTATTTGAGACATGTCAAAATCATGAGGGATCTTGGCTCCACTTTGTGCCATCACTTGTAGAAAATATTGTCTATCTCTCCTCATTATTTCCTCAACCAATCAATTGAAACGAGAATCCATATTGGAGTCTTCCACTTCTGCTGAATGTACTGAAATGTTGTCCATATTGTCATTGTGTGTATCATTGTTGTTTATAGTGTCCATGTGCTCAACATTTGGAATGTTTCTATAGGCATCCATGTCAAGTAATGTAGTATGATTAGAATTGAAAAAGACATCATTGTCATACTCATAGGCACTCATGTTTGTGGACTCTTGAGCCTCTTTATCTTCTCTCCTTGATTTTTGGGAATGGGTTTCAACCATGAGCTAGGTATTGACCAAGATGTGTGAGACTAGATAAATATGGAAAGAGTATGGAAGATCAAGAGTTGGATGGAATGTAAATGAATTTGAAGTGTACTTGCAATGTCCAAAGTGTAAGACCAAGTATGTATGTAGTAGAGTAGGTGTGACTTCCAAAGAAATGATAGTTTTTCTTGATGAGGTAAGTTGACCTTGACTCTAAGTAAGACCAAATGAGACCCAAAGGTGATAGACCTTGATGAGGGATCACTTAGCAAAATGTTGTTGTATGTAATGTGTTGACAAAGTATGATGAGGACAAGCAAATGACCTTTTGACTCAAGTTTAGACAAATGTGAATGTAATGCAAGGTGTAAAGCAATGATGGACTTTGTGAGACCCAAAGACAGGTTGAATACTAGATGAAAACCCAGAGAGATACCTAAGAAGCTCAATAAGTCTGAAACTGATTGTTTCTTGTTTGTTGGACTGTAAATTTTTCCAATTTGTGAAGTTGTTTGTTGTGACCAAATCTGAATTTTTGACTATATTTCGTGACAACATGACACAATGTTGATGAGGAATCAATGTTTGCAAGTGTTTAGACTCAAAATGACTCAAAAGAAAAGTGTGTTGTTTGATGTAAAATTGTTTTGCATACACTTGAAGACACAAAAGACACAATGTTTTGTTGTTTGGTCTTGAATGTTTGATTGTTCAAAATAAGTCAAGCACAATTCTTATGGCTGGCCAAGACAATAGTTGTTGATCCCACATGGAGTTTCCCCCGAGGCTACGCTATTCAAAGCGGATACCTAGATGCTTGACCCCACTGGCTCCACCCTCAGCACTCACTTCTTGGGGTAGCCAAGCATCAATCCCCATGAAAACTCCTCATGGAAAACTTTGTATCTCTACTAAGAACCGTATGTGTGTGGGCTACTATCAGAGGTCCAACCTCCTGCCCCAACAACTAAAAGGATTTTGGCTTCTAAAACAAAAAGGTGCTAGTAAGGGCATCTGCTCATGTGGCCATACATGCGGCACTTTTAGCTCTGTAAATACAGAAGGCTCCTAGCCGGTAGGGGTTATGCCCTACAAATGATCAAATAAATTTGATCAAACGGGTTTATGGGGAGACATCGTGTCGGTATGAACTAATCAGCACACGTTATCCATAGTTTTCACCATGGATACAGTTATTTATAGTGGTTTGGAAGAAGATGGTTTTTATTTTCCTACCACTTGGGTCGTTCTCTCCTCACTAGTAGTCCTAATGACCACACGGGGAGATAGGCCCTCTAGAGATTAAACAAAAAGAGCCTATTGCTCAAGACACAAAAGACAATGGTTCAATTTTAGTGCACCAATTGAAGTGTTTGCTAATCTATGAAAACAAGGCACACAATGAAGATCAAAAACCCTTTCCAAGGTCTTGCAACAAAGATTTTTTAGTAGTTTGGATTGTTTCAAATGATCACCCCTTCCTGCAAGCACACAAGTTAGGTAAATTTTAGATCGAAAAGACTTTGTGAAATAGGGGCCTTCAACAATGCATTTGGTTGACCAATTAAAAGATATGATTCATCATAAAAAAATACCACCTATAAAATTTCAAGAGATTTCCAGAAATGTAAGAAAATCCAAAAAAATTGCTAATTTGCTCCAAAAATTAATTTTTTATGAAAAATCATAAAAAATTCATATAAAATGCAAACTCAATCCAAAAAATCTGAAATTTTTACTAGAGAGTTCTGATGGTCTTCCAAACCTGCATAAAAAAATTTCTGCAACAAATCCAAGCAGTTTGTGAGATATGAGTAAAATAATGCAAAACCCTAATTTTCAAAGATCTGATTTTTGAGGAATGATTTTGCATCAAATTTAAAATTGCAAACAATATATCCTATGTATAATTCTGAGAACTTTCCAAAAATGTAAGAAAATCTGAAAAATTCGCTAATTTGCTCTCAAAATTAATTTTTTATGAAATATCATATAAAATGAAACTTTGATCCAAAAAATCTGAAATTTTTACTGAACACTTCTGAAAATTTTCCGGACTTTTAAACAAAATTTGATGCAAAAATTAGAAGTCGTTTGTGAGATCTAATCAAAATAAGGAAAAACCCTAATGTTTAAAGATCCAATTTTTAAGGAAATATTTTGCATCAAAATTGAAAACACAAAGAATAGATCCTATGTATAATTATGAGAGATTTCCAAAAATGTAAGAAAATCCAAAAAATTCGCACATTTGCTCTCAAAATTAATTGTTTATGAAAATTCATAAAAAATTCATAGAACATTAAAATATGCTCCAATAGATTTGAATTTTTCTTTACGAGCTCTTGATATTGTCTTCAACTTGCAAAAAAAAATTGGTGCAAAATTTCCAAGTCTTTTGTGAGATATGATCAAATCTCTCCAAGATCTTGATTTTGTGTCCAAAACCCTAGCTGCACAAGGTTATTCTCCAAATTGTTTTACAAAACAACAATATAGGGTTAGAAAAACCTGCAAAAAAATATAGATCTAACAAAAATCCATGTCCCACGGGGCGTGCCAAAATGTTTATGGTGAAAATGGATAACAACAATATTGAAAGACTAAATGAATTCAACCACAAAACCCTAGCCTAACAACAACAAAGATCCACCATAACATATGAAGATTACCTAAGACAATGCAAATCAAATGAAATCACAAAGATTATACCATCACATGTCTAATAGGGTTTGAATCTCCATTCTTCCTATCTCCATTAATCTTGCTTGATATATTTGCTCTCAGATTTTATGTGTGCACAAGAGCTCAACAAAGAACGGAAATGTGGTTGCAAGTAGGCTTGATTGCATATGCAAGTTCGAAAGCGTAGTCGGGGCTGAATGCATAGTTGGGGTAATCAATTAATTAGGATGCATAGATTGATTAGGGTTGATAATGAAGGAAGCATCTCCTTATATAGAAGATACTATAAGAAATGAAGGGATAAGATTAAGAGGTGTAAAAGATAAATGGTCGGCTATGATTAGAGGGTAGGTAAAGAAAATAATAAAATAATGAGAGGGGTAGGTAGTGTATGAATTAAGAGATGAATGACATGTGTCATAGGTGGAAAAGGCTAATGAATTAATTAAATAAATAAAGATTTATTTAATTAATAGAAGAAGTTGGATCAATTAAATAAATAAGATATTTATTTAATTTAGAAAAAGGATAATTTAAATAAATAAATGTATTTATTTAAATGAGAAATAAGGCTAGAAGAGGATAAATGAATTAAATAAATAAATAAAGATTTATTTAATTAATAGAAGAATTAGGCTTAAAATAATTAAATAAATAAAGATATTTATTTAATTAGACATGACAATTTTAGGTGTCTACAGTTATCTACTGTGATAACTCTGCAGCTATTGACATGTCTAAGAATCTGATACTTCACTCTTAAACTAAGCATATATCAATAAAGTATAACTTTCTGAAGGATAAGGTAGAAGGAGAGGAAGTCAAATTGGTTTATGTGATCACTAAAGAGCAGATTCTAGATGTATTCACTAAACCGTTGTCTAAGGAATCATTTGAGTATTTGAGAGATAGGGTAGGGGTTTCTACCCCTCTGACAGAGACTTGATTGATGCAGTTTGTCATGAGTCTGGCATGCATTATCAGAAATTTTATTCATTCTGGCACTTATGAGTGGTACTACTACTCAGGGGGAGTAGTCAATTTTGAGATTCAGAGTTTTATATTCTTTCTTTGATATTTTTGTTAGATTTCTGGCATTGATGTCAAAGGGGGAGAGATAGTGATGTGAAAAAAAAATTCAGAACTTTACTTTACAGGGATATTATTCACAGGGGAAGAATTATTGATATTCAGGAGATTGTTGGTTGTCTTCCACAGGGGGAGACTTGTTTGGAATTTCTTGGTACTTAGAAAATTTTCACATCTAGTGTTGTCATCAATGCCAAAGGGGGAGATTGTTGGCATTATGGATGAATTGAATATGTGTTGCATTGATGTTTTGTCATTGATGTCAGCACTAGCTATTATGGTTTTGGTTACCGGCAAACAGGTTTTGGTTACCGATAGAAGATCTAATGTTACCGACAGAAAGGACTATCTGTTGGACACTTCCGGCATGTTTGGATCAATGAAGTATGATTGAATTTATGTGTTACATGCTTCTGGAGTATTTTTTGGTCAGTTGGTATTGAATTGGTAATCGGATACTATCACACACTCTTGTAAACCCTTACCAGCATGGGTTTATGGTTTAACCGGCAAAGCTTTCACTGAGAAATCTTGTCAGGATGAATAAGTGGTGTTGGTGCGACTCCTCGATGGATTTCAGGATGCTGAAGATATTCTTTGATCATGCCTCATCTAATTGAAGACATTGCTTTGGCGTGGTGGACCCAGATTAGGTATGGTACCTATCTAGGTTATGGACTGATATCATGTTAACATGTTCTCTACACGTTACCGGGATGATTTATGGATTGGTTATTGTTGTTTTGGTCTCAAGACGACATGGCATATCATTGTAATATGGATGTATGTAATGATCTTATTGTAATATCTTTTAGGTGGCCGACCTATTTGGTTTAGGCCTTAGGGTTGGTATAAATTGATGTAAGATCTCATTGTAGATTAGGAATGTGGTCGTAAAATGTAATATCATATGTGAAGGAGATTTGGTCGATCGTAGGTGATCAAATTGGGATGAAGGAAAAGGTAAAAGGCCTCCAGTATTGAGCTTAACCAGAACTGTAATCAGGCATGGTAGATGCTATCTTTGGCAATTCATTATTCTAGATTGCTAACCATTTATCTTGAGGTGGTTATAACTGTTTATGGTAAAAATGGAAACAACAATATTGAAAGACTAAATAGATTCAACCACAAAACCATAGCCTAACAACAACAAAGATCCACCAAAACATATGAAGATTACCTAAGACAATGCAAATCAACAAAAACACAAAGATTATACCATCACATGTCCAATAGGGTTTGATTCTTCATTCTTCCTATCTCCATTGATCTTGCTTGATATATTTGCTCTTAGATTTTATGTGTGTACAAGAGCTCAACAAAGAATGGAAATGTGGTTACAAGTAGGCTTGATCGCATATGAAAGTTTGAATGCTAGTCTAGGAGTACTAGTAGTAGAATTGAATAGGGTTGATAATGAAAGAGAGTATCCTCTTATATAGAAGACACTATAAGAAATGGAGGGATAAGATTGAGAGGTGTAAAAGATAAATGGTCGGCTATAATTAGAGGGTAGGTAGAAGAAATAAGAAAATAATGAGAGGGTAGGTAGTGTAGGAATTAAGAGATGAATGACATGTGTCATGGGTAGAAAAGGCTAATGAATTAATTAAATATATAAAGATTTATTTAATTAATAGAAGAAGTGGGATCAATTAAATAAATAAAAGTATTGATTTAATTTTAAGGGAAGGATAATTTAAATAAATAAGTGTATTTATTTAAATGAGAAATAAGGCTAGAAGAGGATAAATGAATTAATTAAATAAATAAAGATTTATTCAATTAATAGAGGAATTAGGCTAAAATAATTAAATAAATAAAGATATTTATTTAATTAGACATGACAATTTTAGGTGTCTACATTTTGCCCCACTTTGAGACAATGCAACTTGTTGCATTGTTTTAAAGAAGATAAGATGAACTGATACAAAGTTCCCCCAAGATAGGAAGGATATGCCCCCTCGAGAGATTGGATGAAAATGTCTAAAAAGATCGTAGACAATATCTCGATAAGAAAGAAAGGCGAGAAAGGACTGCCAGGATAGGATAAAGTGACAGAGTCACGGGATAAAGAAGACTGACTTAGGAGACTAGGACTAGGGTAGTCTATAAGATAGACTACAAGGGAAAACATCCTCATTGTCATCCACACATTGAAGAGAGCATAGAGCAGTCAGCAGTCAACAATGATGGCATTGGTGCACAGATTCGATTGTGTTCGCCGATATCAGAGGCTAGCGGATGCAGGAGAGCCAGTGAGTACCACAAAACCTCCTTGTACCTTGTTGCAAAAATTGTTGTCATAAATGCATGTTAGGTAGGGCAATAAATGCACATTAGGTATGTTACAAAAAATGTTCAGTGGGTCAAAAGATGGGAAGGCACATCTGCGTTGGTGCCAAGCGTGTCTGGGTAGGTTAGGTGTGTCTGCATCAGGTGTAACCACGTCTATGATTCTAAAAGCCTCTATGTCAAATGCAAGTGCTTCCGTGAAGTATGCAAGCATGTTTGTGTCATGAATGCATGTTTGTGAAGAACAGAGGCACGTCTGTGTGTGTCAGGCACATATGTGAAATAAAGAAATGTATGTAAAGTATGTAAGTGTGTTTGTGTCATGAATGCACATTTATGTCTTCAAGGTCAAATCAGAAATTTTGTGATAAATATACGTTGTCAATTGGATAAGCTGCTAAGAGGATACACTCAAGCAGGTCCTCTAGGGAAGACTAGGATAATAGATAGAGCTAGGATTGACAATTTTTTGATAGAACATATGTTGCCGATCAAGAAACTACTCAAGAGGATACACTCAAGCATAGGCCCTAGGATAGGATAGAGCGAGGCACTTTGTGATGAACAGGGAGTACCATAAGAAATTGACAATTCTGTGATAGAACATACGTTGTCAATTGGATAAGATACTCAAGAGGATGCACCCAAGTAGGTGCCCTAAAAGACAAAAGAAGCACTTTGTGATGAATAGGGAGTACCACCAGGATCGAGTGCCATATGATAGATATAAGCACTAGGATAAAAGAGCATCACTTTGTGATGAAGAGGGAGTACTACTAGGATAGAGTTCCATATGATAGATATAAGCACTAGGATAAAAAGCAGGACTTTATGATGAACAGGGAGTACCACTAGGATTGAGTGCCATATGATAGATATAAGCACTTAGGATAAAAAGAAGCACTTTATGATGAACAGGGAGTACCACTAGGATTGACACAGTTGATTTGCTTGACTACAGGAGGACCTACATATGCTAGAGTCACGGGAGAGATACCCTTTGACTCATGGATTACAAGTAGAGCTAACATTTGAGGATAGAGCAGCAGTTGAGGCCATGGGATTGCGATACATTATGTATAGCCCTGAGTTTCAGGAAAACATGGCATTGTTGATTGCATTAGCTGAGAGATGGCACTTAGAGACATGTACGTTTCATTTGTCGATGGGTGAGATGACAATAACCTTGGAGGATGTGTATAGGATACTGAGGATACCGATCGATGGGGAGTTGGTTCCCTATGATTGAGAGGGAGATAGGGATGCACTAAGATGAGTGTTCCAGGATCTAGGACTGGAGATGAGGGTAGGAAATGTGGCTTGGGATACTATGACAACTATAGGATTGGCACTATTGGCAGTGTTGGCAGGAGTAATCAGCGGGATCCAGGGGAACTGATAGAGGGTGATGGTGGAGGTGATGGAGATGATAGTGGGGATGGTGGAGGCAGAGGCCGACAGCCGAGGTAGGGCGTAGTGGTAGAGAGGAGAGTGGCTCAGAAGAGAGAGGTCAAAAAGGAGAGATAGATGCATTTAGTGAGGGGTAGAGGTGGATTGTTGTTACAGGTGCCAGCAGCACAGGTTCCCAGATAGATATAGGGACAGGGATAGGGACAAGAGCAGCCACAGGGACAGGATGAGGAGAGAAGGGAGGAGGAGGAGGAGCTACTATCCTTGAGGGAGATGAGATCCAGGATTTGGAGAGGGATGCATCTAGGCTCAGGAGACAGCTTAGGGACACTGAGCGGGAGAGAGATCAGGCTATTCAGCGCTACACGGAGGCTGAGACAACACTAAGGGCAGGCAGGCAACAGAGGACACAGGGGTCGGATATGCCTATGTTTTATGGGCAAGGGAGGAGATATCTTACTAGCAGGACCTATATTATGGAGTGGTGCAATCAGATTAGTGGGCTAGGAGCTTCCGGAGACCATCGTGGACTACAACAACCACTTGAGGAAGAGACAGGAGACAGGCATCTAGTGGTGGGGTCACGGGTCCTCCACCACCACTAGATAGAGGGGGCAAGAGAGATGATCTTGGGGTAGGTCCTTTAAGGGCTTAGACTCCATTGAGGCCAGCTGGCTCCAAGGGAGGGAGTTCATCATAGCCTTAGAGGGCTCCATATGTATCAGTTTTGTACCATTTTGTATGATGACACCTCCAGGTGATTGTAGCCATATGATTTTGACATCATATATATATAAGATGATGCATCTTTACGGTAGCTATATGCATGTGTACCTATGTGATGTTGCTTCTATGTGATGCTTATGATATGGATGCAAATATGTACATGATGGAATGCAATATTTTTGTTCTTTTTGTTCTTTTATGTTTTTAATATGTTATGCATATGTGAATGTGAATGTGAATGTATGAAATGCAGATGAATATGATAATGGAAATAACTATTTACATGATGAGAATGTAAAATGTGCTAACATGTGTGGTGTGTAGGATGTGATGCAATTGTGATATCTATATGTATGTATGAAATGCTAATATGTGGCAATGCAGGTGCAAACTACATGAAATGCAAATATTTTTGGCATGTCATTATACTCAGTCATGTGATAGTGGACTACATAGACTCAAGGATGATGGAGGTCAATCAAGAAAGGCGGATGAAAGATAGAATATATGGAAGTGAAAGAGATTCTTGTGCTATTATCATCATTGAGCTTTATTATGAAAAATAGGTTATGACAATCGAGGTATATGTTCAACCCAGAAAGTCATTGTACTCATTTACATGGAGATCAGATAGTCACAAACAAGGAATTCTCCAGTTCACACTAGACTCATAGTGTACTCATATCCTTGGACAAGTCATAGCATTACTAAGAGATAATCCATGGACAGTAAAGAAAAATAGGTGACAATACCCCATCCTTATCTTTCTAGTCACAGACATCCTGGAGATAAAATCTCTAGTCAGAGACATCCTGGAAAAGCTAAAAGACATGTCACCAAAAGATAAAATCAAAAGAAAACTAAGACTCGACATCAACATCCACAGTTGTCCTCAATTTTAGTGTCTCTTGTCACTTGTAAAAGTCTATTTAATTGTGGACACAATGTTTTCGTTCACAAAAGGATAGATAGCACTGAACCATAATGTTGTTTGAGTCCGTTGAAAGATTTGATTTGTTGAAGCCCATTGTTGTTGTGTCTCATTTGAATCTGACTGAATCCATGAAACTGATACTTTATTGCGGAGAAGACAAAAATTTATTGCGGATCTATGATGCAAGTGTTTCTTTATTGTGGATTGTGCATGGATAGACTGAAGAAAAACTGGAAGAAATTGTACTCCTCGAAATGTGTGATGCTCTTAGTTCCACACCCGTCACTAGACATGATTTTCCTTAGCCATAGAAAGGAGTTGATTTATTGTGGATGGAAAGGGGTGAAAAGGGAGGGATTATTATGAATGGCTAACCAATCTTAGGTAGATCAATAAAAAGCCATGATGGGAATAGGTAAGGTTATTATGGATGGATAGGTTGTGAGTGTATGCAAAGTGAAGGATGAGATTGAATCCTGAAGGAGGGAGGAGCAATGTCTCTACACATGGCGCCGGTGACCCGATTTTCACCATGGTACTTGCCCAGGGCACCACTGAAGTGATTTTCACCATTGGATGAATTTAATTCTCTTTACTTTTTTTTATTTTTCAATTCTTTTGTGTCACAAGGCGCCTGTTTGCTAGGTTTTTACCAAGTAATATTTTTTATTTTTATGATTTTTTTGTATTTTTGATAATTTTTGGATTTTTTTTGTATTTTTGAATTAGGATATTCTGAAGAGCTATGTGTAAAACTGGTGGAGGTGCATGTTGTTGATAGGATCCTCCAAAGGTTCGCCCTCTGGGGTTGAGAGCTGATATGCACCAGATCCATAGACTGTTGTGATGATGTAAGGACCAAGCCAGTTCGGTTCAAACTTGCCCTTCTTCTCTCTGTCCTGTTGCTTTTTAGTATTTTCTCTGAGAACTAAGTCACCCACCTCAAATGTGTAAGGCTTAACCTTATGATTGTAGCTTTCACGTTCCTTGAATGAATGATATATAGTTCGAGTGACTGTCTTCCTTGATAAAGGAACTAAAATAGAATTACTAGTGTGTGGACTACACAAGCCCTCATGCGTGTCACCTAAAGAAGTTTGGGCATACCTAATAACAAAGTCCTTCAAGGAAGTTCCATTAAAGGTCCATGATGTATCACCAGAAAGGAAAGGATGTGCGAAACAAGTGGATGAGTAATGAAGGCTTATGATTGAGAAAAGAAGTGAAAGTAGCATGGCATGATGGAGACTTAGGATCAACAAGTATTCTTTTTGACTTAAAATTTTAGAACTTTTGCCCCTAGTTATTTTGATATTAGGGGAGATCATCTCTTGCTCTTTTTCTTTCATAGAATTTTTATCCTTGACCTTGATTTTTTCAGAGTCCAATAGCTTTTGATTTTGATTTGGACTAAAGGACTTCTCTTTATTTTTTACTTTTGGATTTTTCTTTTCAGAGCTTGATTTTTTATCCCCAATTAGTAAGGGCTTTTCTAATTCTTGTTGATCCAAGTCTAGGAGAAGAGTGGAAATGGAATGAGTAGATTATATGGTAAAGCTATGTGAGAACTCAAGAGGGTTGGCGATACACTCAATAGATTCTTCACTGGAACCACTCTTAAGACAATTGATATCAAGAGTTGCTTGCACCACTAGATGAGATTTGCATTCAAACTTAGTAGCCACAACACTAGATGGTTCACACCCAATTCCTTGGCATTGCAAATTGTTTGTAGGTTTTTCTTATTGACTATATGTCTTAGGAGATGGTGGGAGTTGAGCAACATGAAAGATATACTCACCACATCCCATATCTTTAGTCTTAAACTTTTCTTTGATCTCTGCTTGTTTCGATGTAGAAGCTTTCAAGGATTCTCGATCAACATATGTTGAAGATGGAACAACTTCTCAATTGATTAGGATTGTTATTTTGGATCTAGGTCATAGATTGTTGTAATATATGAATGGATTTGGATCAGCTTTGACGGTCACTTCAACTCCATTGTGTGGGAACTTGATACATCGATGATATGTTAAGGGAACAACTCTCATTTCATGAATCCATGGGCATCCCAAGAGTATGTTGTATGTGAGATCTAGATCAAGGACTTGACAAACCACATCCTTAGTTACTAGCCCAGCTCTGAGAGGTAAATTGAATGTGCCTTTAGATTAACGCTCTTCATCATCATATGCTTTTATGGTGATTGAATGTGTAGAATTCACAACCTTTTCAGAATATCCCAATTGTTTAAGAGTGTTCAATGTACAAATGTTTAGACCTACTCCTCCATCTATCAGGACTCATTTTATTTGATGTTTGTGTAGGAAGGCTTGAATGTGTAAAGGTGCATTATGTGGTTGGCTTATGGAGGCGTCATCAGCTTCAGTGAAGAAGTTTCTCTCAAAGTTTTATCAAGGATGGCTTTATGTGCAGGGGATATGCATAAAAGCTTAAGGATGGAGATAAGGGCGGGCATCTTCCCTAACTGTTCTACTAGATCGTACTTAGGTTTGGCTGATGATGAAGTTGTGGTTTTAGCTGGAGCACCTTGCAAAGTGATCTTACCTCAACTATTTGTGACATTACATTCGGAGGTAGATTCACAAGAAGTTCCAATTCCTTTTAGGACAACTTTGGGTATTTGGGTAGAATTTTTAGGCATTTTGTCCTTGATGATAATGGTAGAGACATAATTGTCCATCGAAATGTGATTAATAGTTGAATCATAGTTATAGAAGGCTTTTGTATAGTTGGCCTGCTCATCTGTGGCTTTGGCTTTTCCCTTGTCATGTTTAGGGAATGGTTCCTTAAACATCTCATGTTCTTGATTGGATGAATGTCCTTCGATCTCGATGTCACCTCTATCAATAAGATCGTGTATGATGTTCTTCAAACAATGACAATTTTCTATTTTATGTCCCTTGCTCTTGTGATATTCACAGTACTCATCATCATTCCACCAATTTGGTTTGACCTTTGTCTCATATGGAGGATTGTCTGGAATTTTTATTATCTTGTTTGCCACTAGCTTCTTGAAGGCTGACTCAAGTGGTTCTCCCAATGGGGTGTATTTCCTTTGTGGTTTTGAAGTTGCTTGAGTGTTTACTTGGTTATTTGTATAACTTGATCCCAAAAGAATGATTTTTGGTTTAACTGTATTAGCATCGACAACACCATCATTTACTGTGTTCTTTTTCTTGTTCCAAAATTGTGGCTTGTCTTTTCCATTAAAGTCCTCTTTATTTTCTTTGAATATTTTGATGATTCCTTGCTCAATTAAGACCTTCTCTATTGCTAATCCTTTCTCAATGACGTCTTTGAAAGTGGACAAACAATATTTCCTCAAGTCATAACCAATTTCTCTGTTGACATTTTGTGTAAACATATCTACCATTGTTTTTGTGGAATTTCACAAGAGCATCTGCTGGCTAAATTCCTCCATATTTGTAAGAATGATGAAAATGACTCCCCATGCTTTTGCTTGGTGTTGCACAAAGTGGTGACTGATATATCTGTCTCTATGTTGTATGAAAAAAGTTGGATAAAAGCTTCTGCTAGATCACCCCATGACTTATTTCCAGGTGGAAGTTGGGAGAACCATTCCATAGCTTGATCACCCAAGCTTTGTGGGAACAGTCTCATCAAGTATGTTTCTTCTGCTGCTACCTCAATGCAAGCTGTGAAAAAATGTCTTATATGTGCCTTAGGGTCTCCTTTGCCTCTGTACTTATCAAACTTTGTTGTTACAAAATGTGTAGGGAAAGGAGGCATTGGAATGCTTTTATCAAATGGATAGGGACATATATCTCGCATTGTGTAAGTTGGCTTTGGTGTATTTATGTCCTCCATTTTCTTTTGTAAGTCCTTTATCTATTGTTCCAAATTGTTTTTGGGTGGAGACCTACTTCTTGGACCATATCCCATACCTGAGCCATCGGGTGGAGGAGGAGGATACTTCATATATGGATGGTATTGATCATAAACATGTTCATATGGAGGAGGCCTATAAGGATAATGTGTGTAGGGACCACTTGATATAGGGTCATAAGGCATATCATGAGTTTTCTCTTATGTATTTCCCCCAAATTTGACATGGGGTTTTTCATGTGTCCAAATTTTGAGCATGCCTCTAAATATCCAATTGCTTTTGACGTTGGTCCCTAGCATTGGTACGCGATTGAGTATATTTATCCACATAAGATTTCCATAAGGGTTTGCGTAGATGGAATTGTTCATGAGATGTTCTTTCGTGAGTATCATAAGCTTGACCATGTGTATTTGGGACCTTAGGTTTTTGAAACAAGGATGATGGTGACTCAGGCATGAAACGTGGTCCTCTAGTACCTCCACTATTAGGTCTCCTTTGATCCAGGTTGAGTTGAGTTTCTTGCATAGGTTGATTTTCCACTATTTGAGACATGTCAAAATCATGAGGTATCTTAGCTCCAGTTTGTGCCATCACTTGTAGGAAATATTTTCTATCTCTTCTCATGATTTCCTCAACCAATCTATTAAAATGGAGCTCCATAATAGAGTCTTCCACTTCTGGTGAATGTACTAAAATGTTATCCACATTGTCATTATGTGTATCATTGTTTTTTGTATTATCCATATTCTCAACATTCTGAATGTTTCTATAGATGTTCATTTCAGGTAATGTAGTATGATCAGAATTGAAAAAGATATCATTGTCATACTCATAGCCACTCATGTTTGTAGACTCTTGAGCCTCTTTAGCTTCTCTCCTAGATTTTTGTGAATGGGTTTCAACCATGAATTAGGTCTTGACCAAGATGTGTGAGACTAGATGAAAATGGAAAGAGTATGGAAGACAAAGAGTTGGATGGAATTTAAATGAATCTAAGGTGTACTTACAATGTCCAAAGTGTAAGACCAAGTATGTATGTAGTAGAGTAGGTGTGGCTTCCAAAGAGATGATAGTTTCTCTTGATGAGGTAAGTTGACCATGACTTTGAGTAAGACCAAATGAGACCCAAAGGTGATAGACCTTGATGAGGGACCACTTAGCAAAATGTTGTTGTATGTATTGTGATGACAAAGCAAGATGAGGACAGTTTAGACAAATGTGAATTTAATGCAAGATGTAAAGAAATGATGAACTTTGTGAGACCCAAAGATAGGTTGAATGCTAGAAGAAAATCTGGAGAAGTAACTTAGGAAGCTCAAGAATTCTGAAACGGATTGCTCTTGTTTGCTAGACTAAGGATTTTTTCCAATACTAAACACAAACGTGCCTGTATACATCACAAACACGATTACCCAACATAGACTTGACTAGATACTGCACCAACACGTTTATGAGAATCTTGTGAATATAATTTGCTATGATAACACAGACGTTTTTCCAAAATCTGAGTGTAATTTTTCCAATTTGTGAAGTTGTTTGTTGTGACCAAATCTGAATTTGTGACAATTTTTTTGTGACAAGAGGACACAATGTTGATGAGGACTCTATGTTTGCAGGTGTTTAGACTCAAAATGACTCCAAATAAAGTGTGTTGTTTGATGTAAAGATGGTTTGCATACACTTGAAGACACAAAAGACATAATGTTTTGATGTTTGATCTTGAATGTTTGAATGTTTAAAAGAAGACAAGCACAATTCTTATGGTTGGCTAGGATAATAGTTGTTGATCCCACATGGGGTTTCCTCCGAGGCTACGCTATTCAAAGCGGATACTTAGGTTCTTGACCCCACTGGCTCCACCCTCGTCACTCACTTCTTCAAGGTAGCCATGAACCAGTCCCCACAAAAACTCCTCATGGCAAACTTTGTACCTCTACTAAGAACCGTATGTGTGTGGGCCGCTCCAGAGGTTCGACCTCCTGCCCCAACAACTAGAAGGATTTTGGATTTCTAAAACAAAAAGTTGCTAGTAAGGGCATCCGCTCATGTGGCCATACATGTAGCACTTTCAGCTCTATAAATACAGAAGGCTCCCATCCGGTAGGGGTTACGCCCTACTATTGATCAAATAAATTAGATCAAACGGGTTTATGGGGAGACATAGTGTCGGTATGAACTAACCAACACACGTTACCCATGGCTTTCACCATGGATACAGTTATTTATAGTGGTTTGGAAGAGGTGGGTTTTCTTCACTACCACTTGGGTCATTCCCTCCTCACTAATAGTCCTAATGACCACACAGGGAGGCAGGCTCTCTATAGATTAAACAAAAAGAGCCTATTTCTCAAGGCACAAAAGACATTGGTTCAATTTTAGTGCACCAATTGAAGTGTTTGGTAATCTATGAAAATAAGGCACACAATAAAGATCAAAAACCCTTGCCAAAATTCTGCAACAAATATTTGTTATTAGTTTTTCAATAATACCCCTCCTGCAAGCATACAAGTTAGGTAAATTTTAGATCCAAAAGACTGTGAAATAGGGGCCTTCGACAAGATGTGTTTTGATAGATTCAAATATCTGATTTTCCACGAGTTATTTTCCATCATAAAAAATAGACCACCTGTAAAATTTCAAGAAATTTCCAGAAATGTAAGAAAATCCAAAAAAAATTCTAATTTGCTCCAAAAATTATTTTTTTATGAAAACTCATAAAAAATTCATAGAAAATGAAACAATGATCCCAAAAAATATGAAATTTTTATTAGAAACTTCTGATAGAATTTCAAACTTGCATAAAAAAATTCCTGCAAAAATTCAAAGCAGTTTGTGAGATATGAGCAAAATAATACAAAACCCTAATTTTTAAAGATCTAATATTTTAGGAATTATTTTGCATCCAAATTAAAATCACGAAGACCAGATCCTATGTATAATTTTTAGAGCTTTCCAAAACTATAAAAAAATGCGAAAAAATCGCTCATTTGCTCTCAAAATTAATTTTTTATTGAAAAATTCATAGAAAATATAAATATGCTCCCAAAAATTTGATTTTTTTACTGAGCGCATCTAATACTATTCTTGACCTGAAACACAAATTTTATGCCAAAATTCAAAGCAGTTTGTGAAATCTGATCAAAATAATGAAAAACCCTAATTTTTAAAAATCCAATTTTTTAGGAAATATTTTGCATCAAAATTAAAATCACAAAGAACAGAGCTTGTGTATAAATAAGAGAGATTTCCAAAAATATAAGAAAATCCAAAAACTTTGCTAATTTGCTCTCAAAATTATTATTTTTTATGAAAAATCATAGAAAATTCAAATATGCTTCAAAAAATTTGAATTTTGGATTGCGATCCCTAGATACTGTCCCAAACCTGCAAACAAAATTTGATGCAAAAATTCCAATTTGTTTGTGAAATCGGATCAGATCTCTTCAAAATCTTAATTTTGTGTCCAAAACCCTAGCTGCACAAGGTTATTCTCCAAATTGTTTTACAAAACAGCAATATAGGGTTAAAAAAATCTACAAAAAAACATAGATCTAACAAAAATACATGTCCCACCGGGCATGCCAAAAATTTTATGGTGAAAATGGAACAACAATATTGAAAGACTAAATAGATTCAACCACAAAATCATAGCCTAACAACAACAAAGATCCACCATAACATATGAAGATTACCTAAGACAATGCAAATCAACAAAATCACAAAGATTATACCATCACATGTCCAATAGGGTTTGAATCTCTATTCTTCCTATCTCCATTTATCTTGCTTGATATATTTGCTCTCAGATTTTATGTGTACACAAGAGCTCAACAAAGAACGGAAATGTGGTTGCAAGTAGGCTTGATCACATATGAAAGTTCGAATGCTAGTCCAGGAGTGCTAGTAGTAGAATTGAATAGGGTTGATAATGAAAGAGAGTATCCACTTTTATAGAAGACACTATAAGAAATGGAGGGATAAGATTGAGAGGTGTAAAAGATAAATGGTCAGCTAGGATTAGAGGGTAGGTAGAAGAAATAAGAAAATAATGAGAGGGTAGGTAGTGTAGGAATTAAGAGATGAATGACATGTGTCATGGGTAGAAAAGGCTAATGAATTAATTAAATAAATAAAGATTTATTTAATTAATAGAAGAAGTGGGATCAATTAAATAAATAAAAGTTGTTTTTTTTTGTTTTTTTTTTAATGATAAGAGCTATCGATAAGGGGATAGCGCCCTTGTATTAATTAAAAATAGATTACAAAAGACCTCACAGCCTAATAGCGAGACTGTAGTCGACACTACTACCTATCTATACCAGAGTATTATGAACCACCAGTGGACAAAGCTAGACTTAGTCCTAAGACGTATTATGAACCACCATTGAGGGTCTACATGATGACCCCAGCAAACTCTCCAATATTAGTTACATTTACAGTAGCCCCAGTCGAGAACCACCATGTCTTTGAGCTTGTAACTTTGAGAAAAGGGGCCATGTTCCCATTCTGCACAGCGCACCTAAAGACTTCCCAAGCATCCTCCCCGAAAGTTCTCATCATCTCCTTTAGCTCTTCCTTCTCTACCCGTCTGCACTTTACCCTGCATTTTTTACTATCATCTAAATCATCACTCCCATCATTTTCACTCACCTCATCTTCCTTCTCTAAGTCAGAGGGCAGAAACACATCCGGTTGGAAGTAGGTTTTTAGGATACTAATCCATTCATTCTCCGATAGGCTTAAAATAGTGTTGGTGATGCTATTCCCATTGACGGGCTTGATAAACCCGCTCAGCATCTCCACAGCTCTTTCCCTGCACTCAATGATGTCCACTAGAGGCATAAGAATAGCTTCATAAACCGTGGCGATCAAAGTTAAGTGTGATCCCCATAAGCCCTTTTACCGCATCATAAGCATGCTCTTCTGTGATGAACAAGCTGCAAAGTTGATCGTCAAGCGTCTCTTCACATTTCATACACCCGATGTTGCCGAAGTATGCCATAGGAAAGGTCACAGTCCAACTTGCGCACTATCAGAAGTATGCGACCCACCAAGCACTCTATTCACCCATGAGGCCAAACCTTGAAGAAGACCAATAAATAAACTCTCTGAAATCTAGAAGATTCTATAGAGAACAACGCATTCCAAATCAACCAAGATCTTGCAGGTTGCAAGTGTATATGGTGAAAATGGATAGCAATAAACAACAATATTGAAAGACTAAAATGGATTCAACCACTAAACCCTAGCCTAACAATGAACAAAGATCCACCATAACATATGAAGATAACCTAAGACAATGCAAATAACTCAAAATCACAAAGATTATACCATCACATGTCCACTAGGGTTTTGATCTCCATTCTTCCTATCTCCATTGATCTTGTTTGATATGCTTGCTCTCAGATTTTTGTATGCACAAGAGCTCAACAAAGAACGGAATGTGGTTGCAAGTAGAATTGTAGTGTAGTCAATTGATCAAGTAGTTAGGGTGCTTGATTAGGGCATTAGGGTTTGACAATGAAGAAAGCATCTCCTTAAATAGAAGACACAATATGAAATGGAGGGTTAGGATTGAGAGGTGTAAAAAGGAGGTCGGCTAGGATTAGAGGGTAGGTATGAGAAATACCAAAATAATGAAAGGGGTAGGTAGTGTATGAATTAAGAGATGAATGACATGTGTCATGTGTAGAAAAAGATAATGAACTAATTAAATAAATAAAGATTTATTTAATTAATAGAAGAAATAGGACAATTAAATAAATAAAATATTTATTTAATTTAGGAAAGGGATAATTTAAATAAATAAATGTATTTATTTAAATGAGAAATAAGGCTAGAAGAGGATAAATGAATTAATTAAATAAATAAAGATTTATTTAATTAATAGAAGAATTAGGCTTAGATAATTAAATAAATAAAATATTTATTTAATTAGACATGACAATTTTAGGTGTCTACATTTTGCCCCTCTTTGAGACAATGCGGCTTGTCGCGTTGTTTCAAAGAAGATAAGATGAACTGATACAGAGTTGCCCCAGAATGGGAATGATATGCCCCCTCGAGAGATTGGATGAAAATGTCTGAAAAGATTGCAGACAATCTCTCGATAAGAAAGAAAGGCTAGAATGGAATGGTCGGATAAAGTGACAAAGTCACGGGATAATGAAGACTGACTTGGGAAAATGAATGCGAGGGCTAGGGTAGGCTATAAGATAGACCACGGGGGAAAATACATCCTCATTGTCATCCACACCCATAGAAGATCACAGTGCAGAGCGAGAAAAGAGCAGCAGCAGTCAGCAGCGATGGCATTCATTCATAGATTCGACCGTGTTCGCCGATTTCAGCAACCAGCAGATGCAGGAGAGCCGGTAAGTACCCGAAAACCTCCTCGTACTTTCACGCATTTTGAGTTTGTCATAAATGCATGTTTAGGAGCAATAAATGCGCTAGGAATAGGATAGTTGAAAAATGCAAAAACGCGCAACCGCGTCTGTGTTAGGTCCAGGCGCGTCTGTGTCCAACAGGCGCGTCTGTGTCGGGTCCAGGCGCGTCTGTGACTGGAACCGCGTTTGTGAAATGTAGCAGCGTCTGTGCTTTTTAATAGCGTTTATGTCATGTAGGGACGTCTGTGTTCCCTGGTCGCGTTTGTGTCTGGCATAGGCACGTTTGTGTTCAGAAAGCGCATCTGTGTTGCAGAAGCGCGTTTATGCAGTCTATAAGCGCGTTTAGGAGTTAAAAGCGCGTTTGTGTGGTAAAAGTGCGTTTGTGTGTTTAAATGCATGGTTTTAGTCTTTTAGGTCAAATCGGCAGTTCTGTGATGAACATACGCTGTCGATTGGATAAGCTGCTGAGAGGATACACTCAAGCAGGTCCTCTAAAAAGATTAGGATAGATCAAGGCACTTTGTGATGAACAGGGAGCACCAGGATAGGCAGCACTTTGTGATGAATAGGGAGTGCGAATGTGAGTGACACTTTGTGATGAACAGGGAATGTCACACACGTAGTACTTTGTGATGAACAAGGAGCACTACTTAGGGTAGATAGCAACACTTTGTGATGAACAGTGAGTGTCACTAGGATAGATAACCAGATGCATTTAGGTAGCAAGTAGCATTTTGTGATAAACAGTGAATGCCACGATAACTGACATGATTGAGTTGCTTGACTGCAGGAGTATTTGCTGATGTTGGAGTCACGGGAGAGATTCCCATCGACTCAGAGACTGCGACCAGAGTTATCGATTCAGGACATGATTTCCATTGAGGAGATGGGTCTCACACATATGCTCTATGTGCCTGAGTTTCGGGCAAACATGGGGTTGCTGACTGCGTTGGCCGAGAGATGGCACTCGAAGACGTGCACGTTTCACCTGCCGATGGGTGAGATGACAGTGACATTGGAGGATGTGTACAGGATACTACATGTCCCTATTGATGGAGAGTTGATTCCCTATGACCGAGACGGTGACAGGGAGGCATTGAGACGGGTTTTTCAGGATCCTAAGTTGGAGATGCGAGCAGGTCATGTAGCCTGGGACACCATGACTGCCACAGGATTAGCATTGCCGGCAGTTGTTGGAGGAGTCATCAGTGGATATTTGTGTCTAGACAGGGCCACACGAGGATTGGCTGTGGGCTGGGGAGGGGCATTGGAGACGCTGATGGCAGAGCACACTAGGTATGCATGGGGGCCATGTGTCCTGGCACATTTGTATTATGAGCTACATCAGTTTGTATACCACGGATCAGTGGGTTTGGGCTGCGGCGTGACTCTCTTGCAGGTGTGGGCCTATGAGCACCTTCCCATCACACGGCCGATTCACTTCAGAGGCAGAGGACAGGGACAGAGTTTCGTGCACCTATATGCCATGATTACATCCCAGCCTCGGATTGGGAGATTGGAGCACTGGAGGAGAGTTATTGATGATATTGACATGGTGATCTGGAGGCCGTATCTAGGATGCGAGGAGTGGGAGGATGACGCAGTGGAGCTGCCCTACACCTTCCGGAGTAGGTACCTGATTGGGCGGACGCCCTATATTCTAGAGAGACAGCTGGTAGACAGGGTGTGCAGGCAGTTCGGGCGGATTCAGCGAATGCCACGAGGCTCGGGCATGTATGCCCGTACGGTCAGAGATCAGGTGCAGTTTGGCCCACTGCTATCATATGATCAGGCAGTGATGCAGTTAGCTGAGATGATGCCGATGCCATGGGACATGTGGCCAGAGGTAGATGATGCAGGGATGGACGCAGAGTACTCTGCGTACTGGGCAGAGCATCCATTTCCCAGATTGACAGATCCGGCAGAGCCACTAGATGGAGAGGGTGGAGGAGAGGATGATGATGGAGGAGGGGATGGAGGTAGGGGCCGGCGGAGGCGGAGGGGAGTGGTGGGAGAGAGACGGGTAGCACCTCGGAGGGAGGGAGGACAGGAGAGAGCAGCTCCAGTGGTGAGAGGACGGGGTGGACTGCCCCTACAGGTGCCAGCAGCACAGGGTCCCAGAGAGGGACAGAGACAGGTGCAGCCAGAGGGACAGAGACAGGTGCAGCCACAGGTACCTATACAGGCACAGGGACAGGTGCAGGCAGAGGCACAGGGACAGGCACCTGTAGAGGAGGAGCCAGAGGCAGAGGCGAAGAGCGGAGACTCTGAGGAGGATGAGGTGGTGAGGCTACGGGAGATCTGCCAGGGCCAGGCAGATGAGATTGAGGATTTGGTTCGAGAGAGGAACCACCTCAGGATCAGGGTCTGAGACATAGAGCGAGAGAGGGATCAGGCCATCCAGCGATACACAGAGGCCGAGACAGCTCTGAGGGCAGGTAGGCGGGCAGCAGAGGATGCAGGGGCAGGCTACGCATATGTTTTGCGAGCTGGAGAGGAGATCGCCTACTGGAGGGATCTATACTATGCAGCCGTGCCAGCAAATCAGCGGGCTAGGAGCTTCCATAGGTCATCGCGCACAGCAACGGCTACGGGAGGGAGTCGCAGGAGACAGGCATCCAGCGGTGGGGTCATGGGGCCTCCACCACCACCAGAGAGACAGGGGGATCCTGGGGCGGGTCCATCTATAGCTCAGACTCCGTCGAGGCGAGGCGGCTCCGAGGGAGGGAGTTCCTCATAGCTATAGTGGGCTCCCATTGTATCAGTATATGTACCATTGTTGTATTGTAGACACCTGCGGGTGATTCTTTTGTAGCCATATGATTCTTTTGACATCATTGTATCATGACACTTTTGATTATATATATGAGATGATTCATCTTTTTTGCGGCAGCTATATGCATGTGTACCTATGTGATGAGATGTTCTTATGTGATACATGTTTTATGATATGGATGCTTATATGATGCAATGCAACATATTTTTGTTCTTTTATGTTGTATATGTGATGCATGATGCAAATGTGAATGTATGTAATGCAGATGAATATGATAATGCAAATGATTATTTACATAATGAAAAATGTGAGATGTGCTAACATGAGTTGTATGCAGGATGTGATGCAATTGTGATATCTATATGTATTTATGAAATGCTTATATGTGGTGATGCAGGTGCAACTACATGAAATGCAAATGTTTTTGGTGTGTCATTATACTCAGTCATGTGATAGCGGGCTACGCGGACTCGAGAAGGACAATGGAAGTCAACCAAGAAAGGGGGATGGAAGACAGAAGATATGAATGTGAAAGAGCTTCTTGTGCGTTATCATCATTGAGCTTTATTATGACAGAATAGGTTATGACAATCGAGGCATTTGTTCGGCCCAGAAAGTCATTGTACCTGTTTGCATGGAGATAAGACAGTCACAAACAAGGAATGCCCCAGTTCATACTAGACTCACAGTGTCCTCATATCCTTGGACAAGTCATAGCATTACTAAAAGACAATCCACAGACAGCAAATGCAAATAGGTGACGATACCCCATCCTCGCCTTTCTAGTCAAAGACATCCTGGAGATAGAATCTCTAGTCAAAGACATCCTGGAAAAGCTAAAAGACATGTCACCAAAAGATAAAATCAAAAGAAAACCAAGACTCGACCCCAACATCCATTGTAGTCCTCAAGTTTAGTGTCTCTTGTCACTTGTTTAAGTCTTATTCGATTGTGGTCACAATGTTCACTTTCACAAAAAGGATAGATAGCACTGAACCATATGTTGTCTGAGTCTGTTGAAAGATTTGATTTTGTTGAAGCTCATTGTTGCTGCTGTGTCTCATTTGAAACTGACTGAATCCATGAAACTGATACTTTATTGTGGAGAAGATGGAACTTTATTGCGGATCTGTGATGCAAATGTTACTTTATTGCGGATTGTGCGCGAATAGACTGAAGAAAGCTGAAAGAAACTGTACTCCTCGAAACATGTGATGTTCTCAGTTCCACACCCATTACTAGACGTAGGAATTGGCCGTAGTCACAGATAGGATCTGATTTATTATGGATGGAAAGGGAGTGAAAAGGGAGGGTTATGGATGGCTAACCAATCTTAGGTAAATCAATAACAAGCCATGATGGGAATGGGTAAGTTTATTATGGATGAATTGGTTGGGAGTGTGTGCAAAGTGAAATATGAAAGAGAATCCTGAAAGAGGGAGGAGCAAAGTCCCTACGCATGGCGCTGGTGACCCAGTTTTCACCATGGTACTTGCCCAGGGCACCACCGAAGTGGTTTTCACCGTTGGACAAAATTATTTCTCTTTACTTTTTTTGATTTTTCAATTTTTTTGTTGTCACAAGGCGCCTGTTTGCCAGGTTTTCACCAAGTAATGATTTTTTTTGTTTTTATAATTTTTTTGTATTTTTGAAATTGTTTGATTTTTTTGTATTTTTGAATTAGGATATTCCAAAGAGCTTATGTGTAGAACCTGTGAAGATGCATGCTGTTGATAGGATCCTCCAAGGGTTCACCTTCTGTAGTTGAGAGCTGATATGCCCCAGATCCATATACTGATGTGATGATGTAAGGACCAAGCCAGTTTGGTTCGAACTTGCCCTTCTTATCTCTGTCTTGCTGATTCTTGGGGTTCTCTCTGAGTACTAAGTCACCTACCTCAAATGCGCGAGGCTTGACTTTGTGATTGTAGCTGCATTGTTCCTTGACTGAATGATGTGTAGCTTGAGTGACTGTCTTCCTTGATAAAGGAACTGAGATAGAATTACTAGTGTGTGGACTACATAGGCCCATATGCGTGTCACCTAAAGAAGTTTGGGCATCACTGATAGCAAAGTCCTTTGAGGAAGCTCCATTAAAGGTCCATGATGTATCACCAGAAGGAAAAGGATGTGTGGAACAAGTGGATGAGTTATGAAGGCTTATGATTGTGAAAAGAAGTGAAAGTAGGATAGCATGATGGAGACTTAGGATCAACAAGTGTGCTTTTTGACTTGAAATTTTAGAACTTTTGCCCCCAGTTATTTTGATATTAGGGGAGATCAACTCTTTCTCTTTTTGCTTCATAGGATTTTTATCCTTGACTTTGATTTTTGCAGAGTCCAATAGCTTTTGATTTTGATTTGGACTAAAGGACTTTTCTTTATTATTGACTTTTAAATTTTTCTTTTCAAGGCTTGATTTTTGATCCCCAATGAGTAAGGGCTTTTGTAATTCTTGTTGATCCAAGTCTGGAAGTGGAGTGGAAATGGAATGAGTGGATGAAATGTTAAGGCTATGTGAGTTATCAAGAGGGCTGGCAATACGCTCAATAGATTCTTCGCTGGAACCACTCTTAGGACTATTGATATCAAGAGTTGCTTGCACCACTAGAGGAGATTTGCATTCAGACTTGGTAGCCACAACACTAGGTGGTTCACACCCAATTCCTTGGCATTGCAAATTGTTTGTAGATTGTTCTTGTCGATTGAATGTCTTAGAAGATAGTGGGAGTTGATCAACATGAAGGATATACTCACCACATCCCATGTCTTTAATCTTGAACTTGTCTTCTTTTAGCTCTGTTTGCTTTGATGTAGAAGCTTTTAAGGATTCTGGATCCACATATGCTGAAGATGGAATAGCTTCTCGATTAGCTGGAATTGTTATTTCTGATCTAGGTCGCAGATTGTTGCAATGTATGAACGGATTTGGGTCAGCTTTGACGGTCACTTCAACTCCATTGTGAGGAAACTTGATGCATCGATGATATGTAGATGGTATTGCTCTCATCTCATGAATCCATGGACGTCCTAGCAATATGTTGTATGCGAGATCAAGGTCTAGTACCTGACAAACCACATCCTTTGTAAGTGGCCCAACTCTGAGAGGTAAAATGATTGTACCCTTGGATGAACGCTCTTCATCATCATAAGCCTTAATAGTGATTTGGTTTGTAGAATTTACAGCTTTGTCAGAATATCCCAATTGTCTGATGGTGCTCCATGTACAAATATTAAGACCTGCTCCTCCATCTATCAGGACTCGTTTTATTCGGTGTTTATGTATGAAGGCTTCAATATGTAGAGGTGCATTGTGAGGCTGACTTATGGAGGCGTCATCGGCTTCTGTGAATGTGAGGGAGTGTGGAACGGATAAATATCCCACCATGGCTTGAAACTGGTCCACGTTTAGATCAGTAGGGACAGTAGTATCTCTCAAGGTTTTGTCAAGGACAGCTTTATGTGCAGGAGATATACGTAAGAGCTCAAGAATAGAGATGAGTGCGGGTGTTTTCCCTAATCGCTCTACAAGGTCGTACTCAGGCTTAGTTGACGAAAGATTGGTATTCTTAGTAGAGGTACCTGGCAATGTGATCTTACCTCGACGGGTTGTAACATGACATTCAGAGGTAGATGTGGACGAAGATCCCACACCTTTTAGGACAATTTTGGGTCTCTGAGAAGGATTCTCAGGATTTTTGTTCTTAATAGTAATAGTAGAAATATGATTGTCCATTGAGATGTGATTGATGGTAGAATCATAATTGTAAGATGCTCTAGTGTAATTGGCTTGATCATCTGTGACTTTGCCTTTTCCCTTGTCATGTTTTGGGAATGGTTCCTTAAACACCTCATGCTCTTGGTTAGAGGAATGTCCCTCAATCTCAATATCTCCTCTGTCAATGAGATCTTGTACAATGTTTTTCAATCGATGGCAATTACTTGTCTTATGACCCTTGCTCTTATGAAACTCACAAAACTCATCATCATTCCACCAATTCGGTTTGACCTTTGGTTCATATGGAGGAAAATCTGGGACCGTGATCACTTTGTTTGCTACAAGCTTTTTGAATACTCATTCAAGTGGTTCTCCCAATGGAGTATATTTCCTTCGTGGTTTAGCAGCCGTTTGATTGTTCACTTGATTGTTGGTAGAACTTGATCTAGAAAAGATGAACTTTGGTCTCACTGTGTTGGCATCAACAACACCATCATTAACTGTGTTCTTGTTCTTGTTCCAAAATTTTGGTTTGTCCTTTCCTTTGAAGTCCTCTTTGTTTTCTTTGAATAGTTTGATAACTCCTTGTTCAATCAAGACCTTTTCTGTTGCTAGGCCCTTTTCAATGACATCCTTAAATGTAGACAAACAAGCTTTTCTGAGATCGTAGCCAATAGCCTTGTTAACATTTTGTGTGAACATCTCCACCATTTGTTTTTGCGGGATCTCACAAGAGCATCTGCTAGCTAAGTTTCTCCATCTTTGTAAAAATGACGCAAAAGATTCTCCTTCTTTTTGTTTCGTATTGCACAAGGTAGTAACTGAGACATCTGTTTCTATGTTGTAGGAGAAATGCTGAATGAATGCTTCTGCTAAGTCGCCCCATGACTTAATACCGGGAGGTAATTGAGAAAACCATTCCATCGCTTGATCTCCTAAGCTCTGTGGGAACAACCTCATTAAGTATGTTTCTTCTGCGGCTACCTCAATGCAAGCTGTGAAGAATTGTCTTATATGTGCCTTGGGGTCTCCTCTCCCTCTATATTTGTCAAATTTTGGCGTTGCAAAGTGCGGAGGAAACGGAGGCATTGGAATGCTCTTATCAAATGGATAAGGGCATATATCTCTCATAGTATATGTAGGTTTTGATGTGCCCATGTCTTCCACTTTCTTTTGTAGATCTCTAATTTGTTGCTCCAAATTATTTTTGGGAGGAGATGGGTTTCTTATAGCATGTCCCATGTTTGAAACACCCATTTGAGGAGGAGCTTGTTGCATATATGGATGATACTGATCGTAGACATGTCCATATGGAGGTCTATATTGTTGCGAAATATATGGAGCACTTGGCATAATTTCTTGTTGGGGAACCCCATATCTGTTTTGTGTAAATAAACCATATTCAATGGGCCTTTCATTTTCCATTGTGTTGCCCCCAATTTTGGCATGAGGTCTCCTTGTGTCAAAATTTTGAGGAAGTCCTTGAGTATCCATTTGTCTTGGTTGACCCATATCTTGAGCATGTGTTTGAGCATAAAGCCTCCATGATGGTCTTTGAGTGTAAGTATCATACATTTGAGCTTGTGTATGTGGGATTGCTGGTTTCTGAAGCAAAACTGATGGTGACTCCGGCATCATATTATTTAGTCCTCCACTATTAGGTTGAGTTTGTTGTGAAGGTCTACTTTCCATAAGTTGAGATAAGTCAAAATCATGTGGTATTTTAGCTCCACTTTGTGCCATCATGTTTAGGAAATATTGACGATCTCTCCTCATTATCTCTTCAACCAATCTATTGAATTGAGGATCCATTATAGATTCTTGTATGTCTGCTGATAGTATTGAAGAATTGTCAACATTGTCATTGAGTGTAGCATTGTTGTTTATAGTGTTTGCGCTTTCCACATTTGGATTGTGTCTATAAACATTCATGTCTGGTAATGTAGTGTGCTCAGGATTGTAGAAGACATCATTGTCATACTCATAAGAACTCATGTTTACGGACCCTTGAGCTTCTTTAGCTTTTCTCCTAGATTTTTGAAGACGGGTTTCAACCATGAACTAGGTGTTTAGCAATATGTGAGAGACTAGACGAAAATGACAAGAGTATGTAAGACCAAGAGTTGTATGGAATGTAAATGAATCTGAAGTTTACTTGCAATGTCCAAAGTGTAAGACCAAATATGTATGTAGTAGAGTAGGTGTGACTTCCAAAGAGAGGATAGTTTCTCTTGATGAGGTAAGCTGACCTTGACTCTAAGTAAGACCAAATGAGACCGAAAGGTAAGAAACCTTGATGAGGGACCACTTAGCAAAGTGTAGTAGTATGTAGTGTGTTGACAAAGTATGATGAGGACAAGCAAGTGACTTTTTGACTCAAGTTTAGACAAGTATGAATGTAAAATGAGATGTGAAGCAATGATGGACTGTGTAAGACCTTAGAACAGGCTGAATGCTAGATGAAACCTGAAGAGACAACCTAGGAAACTCAAGTATGCCGAAACTGATTTTCTTTGTTTGCTTGACTGTTAAACTTTTCAAATCCTGACACAGACGCCTCTGTATACTTCACAGATGCGGTTTTAAGACACAGACGCTACTCTGTTTGACGCAGACGCGATTCTGAGATTTTCCTGTTGATGTTTGCCGGGACTGTAACAGTTTTTGCAATTGTGGACACAGACGCTCCTGTATACTTCACAGACGCGATTTCCAGACACAGACGTGTCTCTGTTTGACACAGACGCTGATAAAAACACAGACGCTATTCTGTACTTCACAGACGCGTTTCTCCGACACAGACACGGTTTTAACAGACACAGACGCATTTCTGTAACCTTAGTGCAATCTTTCCTATCTGTGAATTTGTTTTACTGTGACCAAATCTGATTTTTTGACTGTTTTTCGTGACAAGAGGACACAGTGTTGATGACCCAATGTTTGCAGACTGTTTAGACTCCAAAAAGTGTTTTGTTTGATGTAAAAAGTTTTTGCATACACTTGAAGACACAAAAGACACAATGTTTTGCTGTTTTGTCTTGATTGTTTGAATGTTTATCATAAGTCAAGCACAATTCTTATGGCTGGCCAGGACAATAATTGTTGATCCCACATGGGGTTTTACCCCCGAGGCTATGCTATTCAGAGCGGATACTTAGATGCTTGACCTCACTGGCTCCACCCTCGGCACTCACTTCTCGGGTCAGCCAAGCATCAGTCCCCATGAAAACTCCCCATGGCGAACTTTGTATCTCTACTAAGAACCGTATGTGTGTGGGCCGCTACCAGAGGTCCGACCTCCTGCCTCAACAACTAGAAGGATTTGGGCATCTAAAACAATGAGGTGCTAGTAAGGGCATCCGCTCGTGTGGCCATACATGCGACACTTTCAGCTCTGTAAATACAGAAGGCTCCCAGCCGGTAGGGGTTACGCCCTACAAATGATCAAATAAATTTGATCAAACGGGTTTATGGGGAGACATAGTGTCGGTATGAACTAATCAGCACACGTTATTCATAGTTTTCACCATGAATACATTTGATTATAGTGGCTTGGAAGAAGATGGCTTTTCTTTTGCTACCACTTGGGTCGTTCTCTTCTCACTAGTAGTCCTAATGACCACACGGGAAGACAGGCCCTCTAAAGAGTAAACAAAAAGAGCCTATTGCTCAAGACACAAAAGACAATGATTCAATTTTAGTGCACCAATTGAAGTGTTTGCTAAGCTATGAAAACAAGGCACACAATAAAATTACAAAACCCTAGCCAAGGCCCTGCAACAAAATTGTTAGTAGTTTGGGTTGTTTCAAATGATAACCCCTTCCTGCAAGCACACAAGTTAGGTAAATTTTAGAAAACCCAAAAAGACTTTGTGAAAAGGGGCCTTCAACAAAAACGTATTTGCCTCCAAAGCAAGCTGCACAAACCAGGTTAGCTAGATCTGCAAAGGTTAGCCGAAAATAAACCAGATCTGGAACCCTAAGTACAAAATCCGAAAACCCGAATCGAAAAACTTGAAAAATTTGCAAAACAGAATGCACAGACGCTGCTATACCAGACACAGACGCGTCTGTCCGACACAGACACGGTTCTGTGATTCACAGACACGATCTCAGAACACAGACGCTTCTTTCTGCTACAGACGCGATAAGATGATGCACAGACACGATTCGGAATCACAGACGCGACTTTCGGAAACCTGCAAAAATAGAAAATGACAGAAACACAGACGCGATCCAAGGTATCGCAGACGCCTCTGAAATACAAAAACGCGATCCGAACACTCGCAGACGCGGAAAAAACCTAAAATGTCGTCGAAATCGTCCGATCTGCAACTTCAAAAATGCAAAATCTGCAACAAAAATGTTAAATGCAAAGGGACAAGAGTCCCACCGGGCGTGCCAAAATGTATATGGTGAAAATGGATAGCAATAAACAACAATATTGAAAGACTAAAATGGATTCAACCACTAAACCCTAGCCTAATAATGAACAAAGATCCACCATAACATATGAAGATAACCTAAGACAATGCAAATAACTCAAAATCACAAAGATTATACCATCACATGTCCACTAGGGTTTTGATCTCCATTCTTCCTATCTCCATTGATCTTGTTTGATATGCTTGCTCTCAGATTTTTGTATGCACAAGAGCTCAACAAAGAACGGAATGTGGTTGCAAGTAGAATTGTAGTGTAGTCAATTGATCAAGTAGTTAGGGTGCTTGATTAGGGCATTAGGGTTTGACAATGAAGAAAGCATCTCCTTAAATAGAAGACACAATATGAAATGGAGGGTTAGGATTGAGAGGTGTAAAAAGGAGGTCGGCTAGGATTAGAGGGTAGGTATGAGAAATACCAAAATAATGAAAGGGGTAGGTAGTGTATGAATTAAGAGATGAATGACATGTGTCATGTGTAGAAAAAGATAATGAACTAATTAAATAAATAAAGATTTATTTAATTAATAGAAGAAATAGGACAATTAAATAAATAAAATATTTATTTAATTTAGGAAAGGGATAATTTAAATAAATAAATGTATTTATTTAAATGAGAAATAAGGCTAGAAGAGGATAAATGAATTAATTAAATAAATAAAGATTTATTTAATTAATAGAAGAATTAGGCTTAGATAATTAAATAAATAAAATATTTATTTAATTAGACATGACAATTTTAGGTGTCTACAGCAAGTATCTACCCTATAGTCATTTATGTCAATCACATGGAGCTCAGACCGTCGTCACTACAATTTTGAGAAGCCAGCCTGCTCAAAGTGAGCGGAACTTCTGCCACCTATCCTAAAAACGGAGGCCTGGCTGTAAGGATCATCATCCGACCCCATCACATTTCCTTATCAAGAAGTCTTTTCTGCACAAATTCATAATCTCCATACTCATTGCTTTAGGATCCACTAACACTTCTGCTATTTCTGAATTAACTCCAAGATTAGAAAATAGGTCTGCCACTTGATTACCTTCCTTGAGGATGTGAGATATTTTGTATGGCTTAATTGCCTGGAGTAGAGAATGAATGTGTGGCAGCCATTTAGCTAATTTCCAGTTTAGTAGTCTAGAGTTAATCACCCCATTTATGATTATCTGAGAATCTCCCTCAATCTGTACGTTCGATAGACCCTTTTGTTTGCAAAGCAATAGTCCGGCCTCAAGGGCTCTTATTTCAGCTTCATTATTTGTAGCGCAGCCAATATATCTGTAGGTGCCAAAAATAATAATCCCCTCCTCGTTCTGAATGACTTCTTCATAGCTAGCTTGCCCGAGATTGCCTCTGCAAGCCCCATCAAAGTTGAGTTTTACCCATTTTCTATGAGGCTTCTCCCACCTGACTTCTTTCCTATTGATTTTCTTTTTGGGATAATGGAATATAGCATTTTTGAAGGACCACTTCCTTTCCATTTCCATGTCCCAATCATTGAACTTGAACTTCCTAATATTCCTTGACTTACCACAAATGACTTCTTCTATGGCTACCTTGAGGTTTTCAATGACTAATTCAATTGGTTTAGACACTTCTTTGAATATTCGTTTGTTTCTTTCTTTCCAAATAGTCCAAACAATCATTGTTGGGCCAACGAGCCACAGAGCACCCCATTTTGTCTGACTGAACAGTGGCCACGCGGAAAGGAATTCTTTTAGCGACACATTTCTAACTATATATAGGTTAACCATATTTATGAACCAATCCTAACACTTTTGAGCAAATTTGCAATATGAAGAGTAGATGGTCCACCGATTCTTCCCCATCATTGCATAACACACACCAACTTGGTCCCTGAATACCTGTGATTTTTAATCTATCGCCAGTGAGAATTCTCCCATTAAGAGCTATCCATAAGAAAGCCCCTGCTTTAGGCATAACCCACTTACTCCAGCACAGCCTGCTAGGCCAGCTCGGATTGATAGCTCTATGTCTTTGAGCTTCATATCCCAACTTAACACTGTACTCCCCTGACTTAGCAGCACATCGGAATAAACTGTCTTCCTCGTCTGATGCTAGAATTGTTCTATATCTCAGCAAATCTTCAAGCTTTTTACATTGCTCCAGATTGCCTATAGTTATCTATTTCCATGACCTCGTGCCATGCTGCTCAACACCCTCAAAATAATTGACAACTTGTACACCTATAACAAATTCGATGGTATTGATCCAGTCTTGATTGTCAAAACTTTTAGCAAGAGGCAACTCCCTATCCCATGAGTCCCTCCAGAACTTTGCCCTGCATCCATTGCCAATTCTCCAGGAAATATGATTCGTGATGACATCCCTTCTTTTCTACAGAAATTTCCAGGTGGGGGAGCCCTTTTCTAAATCTGCAATAGTGAAAATTCGATCAGGTTCATCAGAGTCTAGATACTTTTTCTGGAAAATTCTGCACCTTAGTTTATTGGGGCATTTACACATCTTCCAAGACAGCTTCGCTCCAATGGGAAGGTTATGAGTATTCATTTTTCTCGGCCCTGCATCCCCATCCTCTTTCTGCATGCACATGGTATCCCAATTTATCAGAGGTATCTTTCTATGATCCTAAGCTCCATCCCAAACGAATTTCTTTAACAATCCATCTAATTTTGTACCAATTGGATTTGACAAATGGAAGCATTGCATGCTATAGATTGGAACCGCCGCTAACACCGATTTTATCATTAATATTCTACCAGCCTGGGTGAGCCATCTATTCTACCATTGCTTTGTTTTGACCTTACATAAGTTAAGGACATCATCCCAAATTTGGGATTGTTTGTTGCCCGTGTTAATTCTGATCCCAAAGTATTTGACGGGGAGATCAGCAATATTGAAGCCAAGGAGATGCGATATGCGATTCTGAGTCAATCTATCTATATTGAAAAAGAAAATATGTGATTTATCCTTATTCATTTCTTGACCCGACAATTTAGAATATTCATCTAATACTTCAATAATTCATTTCGCTTCCTTCATTGAAGCTTCACCGACAGGATTGTGTCGTCAGCGAATTGTGAATGGGTGATGGGCGCTATCAATTTGTGGACTCGAATGCCATTCCATTTCCTAGCCGCTTGTTTGATTATAATTAAATTTCCAAGAACTTCTACCATGAGGACAAAGAGAGCAGGGGATAGTGGGTCCCCTTGCCACAATCCATTAGTTGCTTTGAAGAAGCCACAAACTGCACCATTAACGAGCAGAGAGAAATTAACCGTAGTAATGCAGAAACTGACACAGTTTATCCACTAACTTCGAAAACCATAGCATTTAAGCACCTTAACCAAGAATTGCCACACCACCTTATCATATGCTTTTGCAACATCAATCTTTATGACCATACCTTTTATTTTGTCTTTATGTATGGAATGCATGACTTCAGACACAAGAATAATATTGTTTGCTAACTCTCTTCTAGGAGTAAATCCATTCTGATTCTCTGAAATGAGGTGAGGTAAAATCTTCTTAAGTCTGGTGGCCATAGTTTTTGAGATAATTTTGTATATAGTATTGCATAGCGATATGGGCCTGAGATTGTGCATTGAGGAGCACTCCTATTTTTGGGGAATTAAGGCGATGATTGCATTATTCAGTTCTTTTACAAACTTCCCTTTTTTCCTAAATTCTTCTACAACCGTCTAGATGTCATTACCTAGAAAGTCCCAACATTTCTGATAGAATTCAACAGTCATTTCATCCAGACCCGAGGCCTTGTGAGGGTGAAGATCAAATGTATC